>NW_028327113.1:0-29275 GCF_027475165.1 Benincasa hispida
AAATAGAAACTAAATTTGAATGTTTAATTTGGAAAAAAAAAGCATAGATGACATTGTAAATGTGTCAAGAATTAGATTACTTGACCATTATTTCGTGTCAAGATAAAAATATATTTGAAAAATAAAAAATGTCAAGAGTAATCATAATAATAAGTGTCAGGAATTAATACACTTGACATGTCATTAGTGTCAAGTGTATTATATTTCTTGACATGGAAATTGTGTCAAGAATTATTTCTCTTGACATTTTTACAGTATCAAGTTATGACATTATACTTGATTGTCGAATAGACGACACTTTTATTAGCGTCAAGTATACCCTTTACTTGACATTGGAAAAACCTCAAGTTATCCAATTTCGGTCGTAGTGTAATTAGATTTGATGTTGTTTGTTAGTGATTTTGACGATATGAGTAAAAAGACAAGATTTGGAGCTAAAAAGGGGTCAAAACGGTCCAGTAATGCATAATCGAGACAAATCGGGACCAAGTGTATCAATTAGGGAAGAAAAGAGGAGAAAAACCAAGGTATGCCAAAAAAAATAGGGTAGTGTCGTGACACTACCTTGACGCTTTTTTCAGAAGCAAAACACAGAGAGGAGTTATGCAATGCCTAGGCGCAACACGAGAAGTGCCGCAACGTTAAGTTAGCATTGTGGTGTTGTGCTATGACAAACACCAGAGAATAAATATTACTTTAGAAAGTATGGTTTAGATTAGATCATGCATGCTAGACTATCATTTAAAAACAAAAAAAGTAGTCGAATAAGGGTAGAGATGGTTAATGAAGATTCTTGATGCTTTGCTTAATTACCTAGCTTCAAGTGATTAGTAATTAATAATTAAGTGAAAAGAAAATAATATTTGCAAAAGATTCAATCCAGATAAAAAAAAAATCTAGATGTTGTGTTAATTACTTCAAGAGTCAAAGCAAGTGTGTTTCATAATACCTTTGATGAAATCTATTCCCTAAAACATCTCTACTTTGATAATCTTCATATTCGATCACTTTGTTGCTTTCTTAGTTTAGTTTAATTAATTTACATCACGAGTCGATCTTTAAATAAAATTGGAAGAATCTTTGAATAGCTAAAAGAATATCAATCTGATTTCCTAACGATGATACTTGGCCAAAGTCATTTTAAACTATATTATTACTAGATGCATGTACTTGCACGTATCATTTATCAAACTTTAAAGGATAAGTGTCAACTGTTAAATTGTGATGTTACATATCTATTTTCTAGATCACATCCATGCACTCAATGATACACCACTTCGTCATATAACTGATACACCACTCAATAATCCAAGATCCAAGATGTTATTAGATAAGGGAATTAATTTTACAGAGTAGCACAATATGTAAATTTGTGAGAGAATGAGAGAGAGATCTTGTAAGGGAGTGAGTGTTGGAATTATAACTTAGTAGTTGATTAATGTATCATTAGTTATGCAATAATAAATTTCTTTACTGAAAAAATCCAAGGTTATTGCATGAAGTCTTGAACATGTGTAGGTAGTTGACATATGGGTGGATCATGATCATGTTCAAGAAATAATTTAAAGATCTATAGTATATGGATAAGGTTGGGTGCCTGATCCCGATGACACTATGGATACATCCACTTTGTAATAGTTACAAATGCCAAACCATTCATGTGGAGACATGTGAGTGGAGATATCCTATACAAAGAGTTTGTATAAGACCAAACCATGAAATATTTAATCTCTTTTTGTAAATCTGTTAATAGATGAGATTAATATTTCATTAACTGATCATGTGCGACTCGATCTTAATCCTGAGTGATTTATGAACTCCTGTTTATGAGGGTAGATCATGTTCAAGAAATAACCTAAAGGTCTATAGTGAATGAACTCTATTTTCAGAGAACCTTTTAGCGAAAGCGGATCGTCCAAAACCCATTTCAATTGAACGTATATATTTATGGTCAACTAGAATAGATTATGCATAAAACTTAAATTACAGCATGCTTTTGAAATAAAAAAAAAGCTTAGAGATTATACCTTTGAAGAACCATTATTTAAGTTAATCCCCCGATTGTACTCATTCACGAACGTGTCGAACAAGTCACGAACTCTCCTCAAACAGTAGCAAACAGCAACGAGTAATCTTGAACTAAACAGGACACTACCACTTGATGACCTTAGTATTCTCAGTGTGAGAATCCAGGAGTGATGGGCTCTGGTTGGTTAGAGGGGAAGTTTGGAGTTGGAGGAGGAAGACGATCGAGTAGGAGGAAAAGCTATCGCATAGCAAAGTCTGTTGATTGTTTAGAGAAACGAGTCTATCGCATAGGTTCTCAACGTTATCGTTTAGTTATTCGATCGCGTATGCTCGATAGTGAAAAATCCTCATCTCTTGGAATAATGAAATCATTTTTCATATATCCGATTTTTGCCACAAAAAATTGAATAACTACCCACTAAGGGTGGTTATAGAGAAAAAGGGTTAATTATCAAATAATTAATAAATTATAAATAAATATGATAACTAACTTATCATATTATATTTGTAATCTATAGGTTTAATATTGCATCATATACAATATATAAATCATAGTTCTTTTCCTCTATTTGATGACATTTAATATAAATCATATTTATATTAAATTTAATAACTATGAATCTTATTCATAGAAAATATATTTGAATCATATTCAAATATTTATGCCTCCAAACATACAATAATGTATCAAATGCATTATATCAATTATATTATATATAATTGAATTAATTTTATTATATCATATATAATTGAATTAATTTTATTATATCATATATAATTAAATTCCCTCTTATTAATTTGGACATTTCAAATTAACCTAAAAACTGATTCCCAACTTAAATCCATTGAGCTACCAATGGGACTTTATGGACCTGTAGCTTGAAGCTCCAATGGTACGTGAATAACTAATTAAACCCTTTAATTACATTATCCATCATTCGTTAACTGTTGGGCACTTCACTAAAGATTGACAGTTGCATTCTTCGCACTACAGATGTATTTCTGTGTCCATTGGATATAACCAATCAATAGTACGATGACCCTTCACAAATCGCTCATAAGTACAGCTGAGCCAAATTATTGTTTTGCCCCTGTAGTTACATCTAACTCCTTAAGTACCACTGATCTCTCTAATGAACAATAGATCATAGTCCCACTATGACTAAACCCCTCTCGAACCAAGAGAGGATATGGCACCACATTATTCAAGATCCGAAATCAACCTTTAAGGGAGTAATTTATCTACTTACCCCTGCTTCGAGGAAGGAGTGAATTTCATCTTGTGTAGCTAAGTTCCCAGCTCCCCAATCAGACGAAATCCCTAAAATGGTAGGCTTGTTGAGTCGGCAATCTGGCCACTCTCACCCATGCAAATCAAAGGATCGCCCTCATAGGCAGGAGTTCACAACTCACTCAGGATTAAAGTCGTGTTACCTATGGTCATCCTAGTGAAATGAAAGTCTCAATTATGAACGACGTTATATAACGAGACTAACCATTTCATGGTCCGGTCTTATACAAACTCCTTTAAAAAAAATATATGACAAACATGTTAAATATGAAGATAATGTTCAATGTCGATTGAAAACCAATATTGAAGATAGTACTCATTGTTGGATGAAAACTGACATTGAAATTTTGGTCATCTATAATGTTGGTTTAAAACTGACATTAAAGACAATTGACATTAAAGACCTTTTATAACTTGATTTTTAACGTTGGTTTTCAACCGACATTGTTCCCCTATAATATCAATTTTAAACTAACATTAAAGTCCAATTTTTTAGTAGTAAACACCCACCTTCCATACATAGGAACAAAAGACAAACGAAAAAACTCTCAATGGCCTTATCAAGAGCACACCAAATGCTCAACCATGTGAGGTCCAAGTTTTGTTGTTAACGGCAAGACCTTCAGACGACGAATAGGACATTAGCAAACGGTTAGGAAATGGTGGTCGAGCAAAGAACGGAACCTGCAAAACAAAAGCTCGTTATATGTTGAGTCGCGGAGCTCGCTCTCTTTAGGATGTTTTACGGCTCTACCCAAGAGTGCAAGTAGGTCAGGAATACTGCCACATCGTCCTCAGGATGAAACAACCTAAAAATAAAATTCAATCAGAAATGCACCGTTACCGACTGAACACACACCATTTTAACTGAATGCTCGAAAAACGAAAGCTGGAAAAGAAAGTAAGCAGAGGAGATCGATGGAAGGAAGCGTAAGAATTTTTGTGTTCTGAATTGCTGAAGGATACGCCTTTTATAGGCCTTCAAAATTGAACTGCCGCGAGAGAGAAGCGTGGGCAGCCTATGAATGTGCGAAGGCGGGCCAAAAGATGAGCGCCCAGAACACCACACGACCAACTGGGATTTTTTTCCTTTATTATTATTATTTTTTAAAAAAATAATGAGATAAATAACAACAACAACAATAATAATATTAATTAAAGAAAAATAATCAGACCCACACGTCTGCCTCACTCGCCCGTCCGAACGGACGGCGACGCGCGTGTGGGACGTCCACTGAACCCACATTGGAGAGTGATGGAAGGAAGTGTAAGAATTGTTATGTTCTGAATTGACACGCCTTTTATAGGCCTTAAGAATTGAGCTGCCGCGAGAGAGAAGCGTGGGCAGCCTCTGAATGTGCGAAGGCGGGCGGGAAGATGTGGCTGGAAGACGAGCGCGCAGAACACCACACGACCAACTAGGATTTTTTTTCCTTATTATTATTAATTTTTTTAAAAAATAATGAGATAAATAACAAAAATAATAATAATAACATTTTTTATTAAAGAAAAATAATCACACCCACATTGGTCTATCTCCTCACTCCCTCCAAAACATGGGTATCCCTTGGAGCCCAAACCCATAGCTCGAGGTTGGAGTACAAAAGGGAGACTTCCTTTTCAAAATTCTCCAATGTGGGATTCTCCAACCAATGGTTGGTTCCTTCTTATTTTTGAAAAAGGATAAATTTTCACCCAACAATCCCCCATTAGAAAATTTAAACATAAGAGAAACAAAAAAAAAATTCATCGACCAGTTTCAGTCTATACAACACTGTACATAAGCAAAGGTTTCTTACGACTTGAACCCTTACGTTGTGTAGATAATTTATAATATACTAGAGTAACCCTTGATTTTGAGCTCTATCTCCAACAGCATCTCACACAGAGTGTCATTAGGGTGTGGTTCGAAAGCCTGTGCTTTAAGGCCTAACACGTGTATCCCGGTTTAGTGAACACTCTAGAGAGTTTGCCTAAAAAACTCCATAGGAAACGGCCCCCACTTCCACATTCATATAGGTGAGTCTATCAAGAGTACTCCTGTAGCTAGATACCCTACTTTTCATCAAGTATAGATCCCATTAAAAATTGAATTCAACCTTTCTTACGCTTCAGGATATCATGCTCAGACTCTATGTGATAGAAATGGAACTCTGTGTTTGGTTTAGCATGATTCACTATATATAACTTGTGATCAGTTATTACTCGTTGAACCTATTTCTTGGGATCTCCAATCTACAGGTTGGGTTTTCCTCACAGTGATTCATCTTTTTATAAGCATGAGTCACATCCTTTCTGAAGTTCTAAAGACCTTCTCTCTGGCCAATCCTTTCGTCAAAGGATCTGCCAAGTTTTCATCAGTTCGTATATGATCCACTCTAACTACACCAGTAGTGAGAAACTTTCTAATGGTACTGTGCTTATGACGTATTTGTCATCTCTTTCCGTTATAGTAACGGTTTTGAACTTTTGTGATTACTGCAGTACTATCGCAATAGATCAATATGGCTGGTGCCGACTTTTCCCATAAGGGAATCTCTGATAACAGACTTCTAAGCCAGCTTGTTTCTTCACTAGTTGTCGCTAGTGCGATCATTTTTTACTCCATTGTAGATTGGGCTAAAATAGTCTATTTCTTGGACTTCCAAGAGACAGCTCCACCTGCTATATTAAAGATATAGCCACTTGTAGCCTTTGAATCATCGGAAAAAGAGTTCTAGTCAGCATCGTTGAACCCTTCCAGGACACGGGAAACTTTTGATAATGTAATCCTAGGTTTTGGATTTTCTTCAAGTACCTCATAACCCTTTCTATAGCATTCCAATGCTCTTTACTAAGTCTACTTGGAAACCTGCAAAGTAATCCTACAGCATAAGCTATGTCAAGCTTAGTACAGTTAGCAGCGTATCTAAGACTGCCTATAAAGCTCACATACTCATATTAATTAACACTATCACCAGTGTTCTTGAACAACTTAACACTAGGGTCAATAGGAGTATAGACTGGTTTGCATTCAAAGTAATTAATATTTCTTTAAAATATTTTCTACATAGTGAGATTGATCCAAAGAAATTCCCTTTTTAGACCTAGTCACTTTTATGCCTAAGATTACACTAGCTTTTTATAAGTCTTTCGTATCGAAGTTTGCACTCAATATTGATTTCACATAATTTATGACGTGCAAATTCAACTCAAAAATCAACAAATCATCTACATATAGACATAGAATAGTGCAAAGATTATTTCCAAACTTATAGTAGATGCATTTGTCATTTTCATTACCCTTGAAACCTTTAGATAGGATTAGGTCATCAAACTTTTCATGCCATTACTTAGGAGCTTGTTTCAGTCCATAGAGAGATTTGTTTAATTTACGCACCTTATTTTCTTGACCATGGACTACAAAACCCTTAGGTTGTTCCATGTAAATCTCTTCTTCAAGTTCACCGTTTAGGAGGGCGGTCTTTACATCCATCTGATGTACTACAAGGTTATAAAGAGCAACGAGAGAAAGCAGGACATGGATTGAGGTAATTCTAGTGACAAGGGAGAAGGTGTCAAAGAAGTCTACATTTTCTCTTTGTCTAAAGCCCTTTGCCACTAACCTGGATTTAAACTTGTCAATAGTTTCATCAGGTCTAAGTTTCTTCCTTAAGATCCATTTGCACTCTATTGCCTTGCAACCTAGGGGTAGATTTATTAAGTGTCAAGTCCTATTTGACTCAAGTGAGTCCATCTCATCATCTATGACTTCTTGCCATAGGTTGGTATCTACTGAGGACAAGGCAGCTTTTAGATCTTTAGGATCTTCTTCTACATTATAGGCTGAAAGTCATCCCCGAAATCCTTGGTGGTTAGTTCTTTTGCTTCCTCTAGTTTCTAGGTCGGTTTCCTCTATAGAGGTAGGATTTTTAACTGGGGTTAGACCACTGGATTCCGATCCCCCACTATTCCTTGATTTAAAAGAAAATCTATCCTCAAAGACGTTGGCATCATTTGACTAAATGATCATTTGGTTTAATAGATCATAGAACCTATAGGCTTTACTATTTAAGGCATATCCTATAAAGGCACACTCATAAGCTCTACTAGCTAGCTTTCACCTTTTCGGGTCTGGAATCCTTACAAAGGCTAGACAACCCCACGTTCTAAAATAAGACAAGTTTGGTTTCTTATTCTTGAGAATTTCGTAAGGTGAAGTTGTATTTTTAGACTTTGGGATTCTATTTAGGAAATAACGCATGGTACAGATTGAAACCTTAGGTACTAAGTGCACCTATTTCTAAAAAACTCAACGACTAAAAAGGTATTTTTTTCCCCTAAATTATTTATAAAATTTCTTATTATAATCAATTTTTTTTACAACATATACTATTATTTTATTTTATTTGGCTTCTTTTTTACATATTCTTTCTTTCTTTCTTATCATTTTAGGGCATTTAGCATGCAAGTTCGAGATGAGAAGCATGAGAATCAAATGTCTAGAAATTTATTTGAGAGAGTTCTAAAGTCTAGGAATCACCATTAAATATGCATGTGTTAAAAGGTGCATGTTCTTAATACCTAAATTTGAATAGTTTGCTTTGTTTTTTTATTTTATAGTAGTTGTTTTGTGAACAGTATAACCTTTAGTAAATTCTGATTTTTAGCTTAAATTTTCAAAATTTTAGAATGATATGGATGATTTTTTATGGGTTGTGAGTGATTATGATAAACTTATGAAACACAATATGGATGTTTTGGATTTGATTAACATTCTATAGACTTAGATAAAATTTGAACTTTTAACTTGATTCCCTTGCATTCTAGAGAGGACTTTGTCAACCTATTTAGAGTTTTGAAGGCTTAAAATTAGTTTACATACTTAGGCTTAGTTGATCTGAAAAGCTTTAGGAACTGATTAGATGGTTAACTAAAATGATGAGGAGTAATGTTACACTTGGAGATCTTGCTAACAACCTAGATAAACTAAAAGAAAAAAGAATAATAAAAAAAAAAAGATTTATGATAGAAAGAGCTACCTCTGTTGTGATAAGTTGGAGCCACTAATGCATGTCACGAAATGCATGTTTCTGGATGATATTTCTATATTTTTAGATAATAAAAATAGTTGTCTACATGTGTTTTTCTCCTCATGTGCTCTTAAATGGATAAAGTAGTCCTATAAAGATCTTTTTAGTATTAGAAGTTGGTTTTACTAATTTTGGTTGATTCATGATTTCTTGTTGAAATTCTTTATGTAGACTTGAATCTTCTCACTTCCTTATCCCAATGATAGAGTATAAAAGGGAGACTTCCTTTTCAAAATTCTCCAATGTGGGATTTTTCAATCAATGGTTGGTTCCCTCTTATCTTCGAAAAAGGATAAATTTTCACCCAACAGGTTGGATATTCATTTCAGAGGTATTGTGGTCATTAACACATACCGAGATGCAAGATAAAAGTTTGAGAAACAATACTTAATTTCCCTAGCGAAGCATAAGCAACTCACCTTGGCTTCAACCTGCCAGGACTCATTTAGCGAGACCCAATCACGAAACCACTATTAATTGCAAAATGTTTTTCAACTCTATAATTAATGTTCTCTCAATAAATTGACCTAATATTGATTTAATAAAAATAAGGTTTAAATACTACTTTGGTTATTGTACTTTGTTTTGGTTCATTTTGGTCTTTATATTTTCAAAATGTTCATTATGATCCGTATACTTTCAATTTTGGTTCATTTGGTCATTGTACTTTTAAAAATTGATCATTTTGGTCCATTGATTTTCATTTTTATGGGATCAAAATGATTTGTTTTTTAAAGTTCAAGGACTAAAAGAACTAAAAGTTAAAAGTATAAGAACTAAAAGTTAAAAGTATAAGAACTAAAATGAACATTTTAAAATTATAGAGACCAAAATGAACTAAAATTGAAAATATTAGAATCAAAATGAACATTTTAAAAATACAGGGATTAAAATAAACCAAAAGCAAAAATATAGAGACCAAAATAGTATTTAAACCTAAAAATAATTATGGGTGTTAATTGTTTTCAATTTTCACTCTCATCAGAAATGAAGTTTTTTCTTTCTTTCTTCCTTCATTCTTTCTTTTAGATGTATAAGAAATAGAGTTATTAATTAATACTAAAACAAGGACTTACCTATTAATTGCAACAAGCTTTTTTCAATTCTCTCAATAAATTAGATTATTAATTTTATATAAACAACTTGTTTTAGCTTTTTCAACTCTCTCAATAAATTAGATTATTAATTTTATACAAACAACTTGTTTTACTTAAATTTAGGACATAACATAAATATTCATACTACAAACGCTTAAAACTTTTTTTTTTAAGTATAATAAAGAGGGAAGGATTTGAATCACAGACTATTTGATCGTTAACCTATATCACATGTCGGTGAGCTATATTTGTTCTAGTGTAAATGCTTAAACTTGCTTGCTCCTTCTCAATAGGTTAGTTTTATTATCATCATTATTATTTTAACAACATGGAGAGGGAAAATTGAATTTTGACTTCGAAGTTGATAATGCAAGTTATAAGTCAATTGAGTTATGTTCATTTTAGCAATATATTGGGTCGATTAACTTTTTTTAATAGAAAAACTAATTTACCAAAAAATGTAAACTGTCAATAGATTTAGGTAAAAAAAATATTTTTGTCCCTAAACTTTTATGAAAATAACAATTTAGTTCCTGAACTTTAGTCGATAATGATATAGTCCCTGTACTTTTAAAGTTTTAATAATTTAGTCATTGAACTTTACTAAGTAACGATTTTAGTCCTTGTACTTTTAAATTTATAATGATTTAGTCTCTATCGTGAAATTTTTTTGTCAAAATTAAATGTCAATTTTTATGACGTAATGTTTTAGTCTTTGTAGTTTATACATAAATTTGATTCTTGATTAGTTTAATCAATCT
Organism: Benincasa hispida; assembly: GCF_027475165.1. Lineage (NCBI taxonomy): Eukaryota > Viridiplantae > Streptophyta > Magnoliopsida > Cucurbitales > Cucurbitaceae > Benincasa > Benincasa hispida. The sequence continues at coordinate 10,250 of NW_028327113.1, forward strand.
CTATGTGTAAGAAATTTCATTAAATCATACAAATATTCATTTAATAAGGACTAAATAGTTACAAATGCTAAAGTACAAGAACTTAATTATTATTTATTAATTTTCAGGGGCTAAATTGTGACAAATTTGAAAGTATAAAGATTAAATTGTTACCAATAAAGTTAGACTAAACTGTTACTCAATGAAAGTTGAGAGACCAAGAACGTTTTTTTAACCTAAATTTAAAAATTGGACTTTTTTTTTTTTTTAAATATAACATATGTGGGATTAAGGGAATTTCCCCCCTCTAATTCCAAAAAAAAAAAAAAAATCTCTCTTTCAAGAAAAATATGTGAGGTAAAAATTTAAATTAGATATCTAGGTGTGTTTTGGAGTGCTAGTTGGAGTAGTGATTTTAGAAAAAGAGATTGAGGTACAATTAATTTTGTAAAATTACTAAGACACAAGTTTTTACCTATTGTAAAAAAAAAATTAAAACCGATTTTTAAACAATCAAACTTACGTTTGGTTCAAATCTATTTAAAAGTAATTTTGAATTATTATGTTTAGTTCTAAAAGTGAATTTAGAGTTATCCAATTATTCAAAATTACATTTTCTATTTGAGAAATGATCGTTTAACTAAATAATTATGGTAAATATCTATTTTTATTTATTTTATTATTAAATTCTTATATGCATGATTAATATTTTGAGTAAGATGAATGTTTATAATATATATTAAAAGAAAATTCAAAATATATATAATTGTTTGTTTTATTAACAATTTAATGATAATATTTTAACAAATTTAATGGTTCGAAATTTAATGTCAATCATATTTTGTTCTAGTTAAACCAATAATATTTTAATAAAATTTGAATTTTTAGCCATTTTATGATTGATTCCTGATTAATCATTAAACAAAAATCACATATCGACTACATTCTCCAAAATAAATTTGAAATGATTTTAGATTTTTCTAAAATCAATTTTAGCTTAGGTCGCAAATATTTTAAGGAAAACTGATTTATCAAAATCACTTTCGGACATATCCTAAGCAAGTCGAAAAAAAAAAGAAAAAGAAAATAATATTAAGAAAAATAAAATAAAATAAAATAAAATGGTTATCCTACACACACTGTATGTTTAATAATATTTTATAAACCATAAAATTAAAGAAAATTTTCAAAAATAGAAAAATAAAAAGAACTATTTACACAAGATAGCAAAATTTTAATATTTTTTGATAGAAATTGATAGAAGTTCATCAATGTCTATCAATGAAAAAAATTAATAGAAGCCTCTTCACTAATAGATATTGATTGAGTCTATAAATATCTATTAGTATTTTTTTTCTATTTTTATAAATACTTTGATATTTTTTAAATATCAAGTTGAATATAAACTATTAAAAATTAATTTACGAACGTGTTTTATGTTAAAATTTTTGTATAATTATTAATCTATAATATCATATAATTTATAAATCATACGTATTTTAGTATAACAAAAATAATAAAATACTATATTTTTTAAAATAACTTCATTTTAAATTTTCAATATCAAAATTCGAAAACACTAAAAAAATGAAAAAAAAAAAAAATTTCAAATGACTAAAAATACGAAAAACGCCTCACTCTTTATTGGTTATTAATTTCCTCTTAACTTTTCTCACACGACGAAATAATATTCAATAGTACGTTGCCAATCTTTTTGACTTTTGACTTTTACTTTGGACGTTTCCATTTGTCTGCATAACTTGCTTTTAAATCTAAATTTATTCAACAGCCAAATTTATTAAAAATGGGTTAAAATACAGTCCACATATTTTAGAATTCATTCAATTTTTTTTCTATATTTTTAATTGTCCAAATTAGTGTACTCGAAACAAAAACATTGTCCAAATTAATCTACTATTTTTAATAAATTTTAAATTTAATCATAATTAAATTTTATTGGAATTGATATAAAAAACGACGCTATTTAAATATATTTCCAAAATTTATATACAAAATGCTAATCAAGATAATTTTGTTTTTAAAAAATCAACAATAAAATAACACCAGATACTAAATTTAAGACTTAATTAAAATATAGACCAAAAATTGACATTTGAAATTACATTGATTAAATTGGAATAAAATCTAAAATATAAAGATCAAAACAATATTTTAAACACAAAATATTAGATAACATTTTAGTTTCTAATGTTTTAATTTAGCCTCTTATTATTGATGAATGTCAAAATTGACCATTGATAAGACTTACCTAACATAATACTAAGTGGAGTGAAAAAAAAAAAAAAAGAAAAAAGAAAAAAGGAAAGATTGACATAAAAGAAATTATAATTCATTTGCCAAAATTTCTAAGAAATTGGTAAATTTTCAAGTAGTATTCTCTCTGTCGACCATTGGTTTAGGATTTATGGACTAAATCTAAGATTTATTAAAAATACATAGATTAAAGTGAAGATTTATTGAAATTTAAGTTTTATTCTCCAAAAGTAGAGACTGAATTTAATATTTATTGTAAATAGAGAGATTTGGACCGTGCATAAGCTAAATTTGATCAAGTCTCAACATGTAGAAACCAAAATGGTATTTTAACCAATAATGTTTAATTTATAGAAAATACCTCTAAACTTTGTAATTTTGATTAAAAATACCTGGAATTTTTTAATAGAAATCGTTGGTGCCTTGTTTAAAAAAAAATCTTGAATTTTTAGAAGTTTCATTAATATCCTTAAACTTAAAGTAAGATGTTAAAAAGTATCGTTACCACATCAGTCTATGGATGAAAATCGTTAGTATTCGGTTAAAAAATACTACTAAAGTTTCGAAAGTTACATTAATACCCATAACTTCAAAAAAAAAAAAAAAAAAAAAGTCATTACCCCGCTAGTGTATGAATGTATGAAAATCATTTATCTATACCCCATCACCTCCATCCTCAATTTCCTTTTATCTTCTCTTATTCTCCTTCTTTCATTTCTTAATCTCTGAACTTTTCCTCCATATCTCTTTCTTTCCCCTCCTTAAATATCAAAACTTTAAATAAACATGAGAACTTTCTCATTTTAAGCATGTTCAAATATAAATATAAGAATTTTAACATTAGAACAATTAATTTCTTTGAAGTTATTTTGAATTGGGAAAGAACCAATTCTTTGAAGAATTTTAACATTAGATACCTTGATTGTTCAATTTTTTTTAGTAGAGGCCATATTTTCCAATATTCATGTAGATACCGAAAGGAAGAGATTATAAATTTCAAATTTAGTACCTAATTTGAGTCTAGTAGGGCTATTTGACTACATAGATTGCATAATAGACTATAGGATTAGAAAACCAAAATTGGTGAGGTGTAGCTATCATCAATTTATCTCTCAAACTTGATTATGTGTATAAATTTACACCATCAGTTAAGTTTGTATTTCATTTACTGCTAAAAATATTTTCCACACATAACCAAAACCACATATTTTTATATGATAGATATTTTTATTTGCTATTTATTAAAAAAAAGACATGAAAATAACTAAATTGTTCTACATTAGGTGACATCCATTATGCAAACTAAGACCGCAACTCTCAAAAGTAGGACCCACATGAAAACAAATGGATGTTTTGTATTCTCCTTGCTATTGGTACCATTACCAATGACAAAATATGTGAGGAAGGTTCTTCGACTTTGGTAGTGAGGAGTTTAAGCTCAACTAAAATGTTGACGATAATAGGAGAAAAGGTAGTGAAGGACTAAGCAACCTAGTTCTAGCCAACCTTTTGAGCCCTATGACTACTTTACGAAGGATGAAGATGACATTGCTGTAGGAGGGAGACAAATTTTGACAAGGGAGATTGTGAAAGTCGTGTATTTGTTGTTGCAAATGGAGGAAAAATCAGACTCAGAACCAACAAAAAATAAACAGAACAACAAACCGATACTGACGACTGATTTGAGAACAAGATTACCTTATTGGGAACAAATTGGTGCAAATAAGTTTTATAAATCAAAAGGCAATGTATTGAGTATAACATACCTTAAAATTAAAAACCTCTTCGTTAATGAAATGGGAAAAAAAGTAGTCATATATGATAAGAAGTGAAAAAAAAACCTTGCTTTGAAATTAGAAAATGCTCTAGCGAGTACTATAATTTTTTCTTAACAATTTTATTTTTTTTAATAAATAACAAATAAGTAATTGTGATTTTAGGTATGTGTGAGGAAATTATTATAAGGAGAATTGAAACCAAAATTATCAAGAATGCAAATGGATACATTTATTCAAGTTTGAGACTTAAATTGATGAAATCGAAAGTTTAAAATTAATATTAGTAAAATTTGCAAATTTTAAAATTTAAATTAATGAAATAAAAAATTTAGAGATTAAATTGGTATACTTGTCAAATTTTTGTTAAAAATGAATTTTTTTCTAAAAAAGAAATAATAAAAGGTTTGAAATTGAAGGCTAAACAAACCATTATAATTCACTAATTACAAATTTTCTTTTATAAACAAAGTCATGTGGATTTCACTTTTTTAATAAACAAAATTGAATTAACAATTAAGGAAAGGCTGAAATTAACAAATAAACTAAATCAGTCAGATGAACAGTGGAACACACATTTTTAACGGTATCCATAAATGCAAACCATTTTTTAATAATAACATTTTACAAAATACAAAACAAAACATATTTCTATTTATTAAAAGAAAACAAACAAAAAAGTTGTTAACTGAGAGTGACAAGACCCCCCAAAAATAGTGAAATTTACAAAAAAGAAAAAAAGAAAAAGAAAAAGAAAAAGAAAGAAAAAAAACTCTGTAGTTGAGGTTACTTGGACCTTAAATTTCTCTCATCGTCATTCCATTGAAAATGGTATCACCCAATAAACCCCTTCATTGACTTTACTAAATTCTCTCTCTCTCTCTGTTTTCAATTTTATTCGAGTAATTAATTGGTAGAGAAGTTGTTCTTTGGGGCCTGTTCTTGTAGTCAAAACAGTACAATCGAAGGATGTCGGTAAGGTCAGGGAATTGAATTGACAGAGAGGCACTGCCAGATTTGAGAGATGGAGACGTGAAGAAGACGATTCCAAATCCAAATCCAAGTCCAACCCAACTGTTTTTTTCTATTTGTTTATTCAAATTCAACTGAAAATTCTGACCAATACATTGTTCCTTTTGCTCAACGCGGTTCATTCTATTCCCCCTGTTTCTTGTTTGGTTTCTTCAATTTATTCTCTAATCAAATGATCCTGGATTTTTCTGATAACCCATTACTGTAATAGCCCATAACTTCGAGTTGGGCGTCGTTTTAGTTGATTTTAGGTTCTGGGTTTTGCTTGAATCTCTGTTTCTATTTGTTGGGGGGTTTGGTCTTGATTATGGAGATTGCTAGATTTGTCGTAGTGAGCTTCTTGCTGGTGATATCTTTTTTCCCAAGTGGGGATTGCAATTTGGTGTTTAAGGTTCAGCACAAGTTCAAGGGTCGCGAGAGGTCCTTGGAAGCATTCAAAGCCCACGATATTCACCGTCGTGGTAGATTTCTTTCTGCTATTGATCTCGAATTGGGTGGGAATGGACACCCTTCTGAATCTGGGTCAGTCTTGATTTCTGTTGTGATTGTTTGGTATACTGAAAATTCTGTAGTTTTTATGCGGTACTCTTGATTTCTAATTGCTTGTTTAGTGGATAATTTACTCCATATCTTAGATAAGATTCCATTATGATCTTTTTTTTTAAAAAAGACGTGATTGAATCCTTTTCTACCTCTTTTTTATGTAAATACAGAATGGAATCTTCATCTTTTCCTTTTTGTTTTGACTTTGTGAAATCAATGGTAAAGTTTTTCATTGCTTATGGAGCTGGGTTGCTGTTCCTCCTTGCTTTTTCGTCTAATTTTGTTATGCTCGCCTCAAAGTTTTCTATATAATATTATTGTTAGATGGTGGAAACTGGAAATACTTATATGCTTTCTTTTCTATATCTGTTGGATTAGGCTGTATTTTGCTAAAATTGGGCTTGGGACACCAGTACAAGACTATTATGTACAGGTGGATACAGGAAGTGACATCTTATGGGTGAATTGTGCAGGCTGTACAAACTGTCCCAAAAAAAGTGATCTTGGTGTACGTTTCTTGAACTTTAAATTCTTGTTTAATTCTTCATTATATTCAGAAGTACATTGAACATTTGTCACTTGCCATCTTATTGGATCGATCAAAGTTTGACAAGCAATACTCTGATTATTTATTGAAAACCCATTCATTATATGACTATTGGGTTACAGATAGAACTGTCACTATACAATCCATCGAGCTCTAGTACTTCAAACCGTGTAACTTGTAATCAAGATTTTTGCACTTCCACATATGATGGTCCAATTCCTGGTTGCACACCCGAACTACTCTGTGAATATAGAGTTGCATATGGAGATGGAAGCTCAACTGCTGGATATTTCGTGAAGGATCATGTAGTACTTGATCGAGTGACAGGAAATTTTCAAACTTCATCTACAAATGGGAGTATAGTATTTGGGTAAGCGTAGCATTTTTTGTATTATTTCTAACTTTTGCACTGTTCGAGCAATTGAACTTTTGTGATGTTCTGTTGCTAAATCTAATAATGGTAATAGTTTGAAGAATGTGATGGTCTTGACAAACAAAAGATACCGTTTTAGGTGTTTTAGGATGGTTTTTATTTATATAATATACCTTGAACAAGTAAATTCAAGTCGTTTTGGGCATTTAGTTTCTCAAATGCTTTTAGTCACCGGAGCTTTAACATCTGCAAAGTTTAGATTTTTGAAGTACGAACTATACAGAAAGGTTCAAGTTCTTTCGTATGAAATTGTATTTCATGGCATCTTGAAAATGTTATACATCTATAATGAATTAGTAAAGATATGCTTTTAGGTGAATATATGAAAACCTAATCAGTCCTCTGTTTGGTGTTTGAAGTAGTATATATTATATATTATAAATATAGAGTGCGTTTGGAATATATTTTCAAGTGTTTAATTTAATAAATAAGTCATTTTGGAAGAAATTGGAGTGTCTGACAACCATTCAAAATAGCTTTTCAAGTGTATTTTAATAAGTTTTTATCAAAAGTGTGATGTTATAAAATCCCAGCATCCCATCTTATCTAATTGTGATGTTATATTTAAATGCCATAAATGCATTACATTACTTCTTATAAGGTCGAAACGTCTAAATCATTTTATGTTTCTTTTCGCATCTATTCAATGACTTTGTTAAACGCATCAATCATTTCTGATTTTCTGCCTTTTTATTTCTTCATGCTTATTTTGTTTTCCTTGATGGATGCATGGATAGTTGTGGCGCTCAACAATCTGGCCAACTAGGTGCAACATCTGCTGCACTTGATGGGATACTTGGTTTTGGACAAGCAAATTCATCCATGATTTCACAGCTGGCTTCTTCAGGAAAAGTTAAAAGAATTTTTGCACATTGCTTGGACAATAATAATGGCGGTGGAATCTTTGCCATTGGGGAGGTGGTGCAGCCAAAAGTCCACACCACTCCATTAGTGCCGCAACAGTATGTTACACTTCCTTGCCATTAGTATTTTTTGTCATCTTGAGTTGTAAATGTTGGTTTACTTCAACCAGCACAAATGCTGTGATAATAGCATATTTTGGACAATTTTTTTTTCATTTCTATGTGAAACTTTCAAAAGGGAATGGGACTGCTGAGGAAGATTTTTTTTTCAACCAATACTGCCAAGCCTTGATGTGGCACCAATTTATTGAAAAATCCCGAGGCATCCATTATAAATTTTTCTTTTTAATTATTTAGCTTTCTTTTCTTAGGTCGTAGCCTTGGACTTAGTTATTTCATCATGCACTGTAGGGCACATTACAATGTGTTTATGAAGGCAATTGAGGTTGGCAATGAAGTGCTGAATCTCCCAACGGATGTTTTTGACACTGATTTAAGGAAAGGAACAATTATTGACAGTGGGACAACGTTGGCTTATTTTCCAGACGTGATTTATGAACCATTAATGTCGAAGGTACACTATAAAAATATTTGTTATTGTTTGTGTTCATTGTTTCCTATCAAAAAACAATTTTAAAAGTTTGTGTTTCAGAAACTGAAAAGATATTTGCTTTGCCAGATTTTTGCAAGGCAGAGTACACTGAGGTTACATACTGTTGAAGAACAATTTACCTGCTTTGAGTACGATGGAAAGTAAGCTCTTTACCTAGCTGGCTTCGTTCAATTGGTCTTTGTTAAACATATAAATTAGAGATTTTATGGTTCGACCTTCGATGTCTGTTTAGGAGATACCCTCTAGGATCCTGAGTTGAAGTCTAGGCTGAAAATTTAACTTGAAACTTTGTTATCCATGAGTGTTGGCCTTGGGATAGGATACAGCATAGTTTCCTTTACCTAACGGAAACATCCTTGCATGTATTGAGACTGGAATATTCTTATTAATGTCTGAGTAATGTTCACTATCTGAGCATTTTTGTTTTGAAAGTTTCTCATTTGGCTTTTATGTTCTTCATGCAGTGTTGACGATGGATTTCCTACAGTTACATTTCATTTTGAAGATTCCCTGTCTTTGACAGTTTATCCTCATGAGTATCTATTTGATATTGATGTAAGTGTGACGAACTTTAATCTTGGATTAGAATTTCTTTTCTCATGTTTTAGTGCTAGTCAAGTCAATAATGGAAGCTTATTATTTGAAGGTGACACTGGGTTCTTAATGCAAATAATTTCTTAATGCAAATAATAACTGCCTTTAAAAAAAAAATTGATATAACTTAAGGAATGTTAAATTTGAAAATGTCTGCATGGAAGTGATGATTTGATACGGGGATAGTATAAAAAGGGTATTTACGAAAATTTCCCAGGGATAATTTATGAGAACATGTCTAAGTTTATTTCTTGTTGATGGGTTGCTTCTTATAGCATTCAACTAAACAAATTTCCTTGTCACAAGTGGTTGATACATCAATGTCTTCAACAAGAATTCATATTGAACAAATTGTGTTGGTAAACTATGTCTATTTATAGGTCCTTTGAATTTTCACTTGCTGTAATTAAAATTTTGATCACTTGCTGCACCCATTTTTGTTAACCTTTCTCATCACATTTGCAGACTAATAAATGGTGTGTGGGTTGGCAAAACAGTGGTGCCCAATCTAGGGATGGAAAGGATATGATTCTGTTGGGAGGTCAGTTAAAAGTCAACAAACCCTTCTATTATATTGCATAGCTTCTGATTATGAAATTCTGCTGCTGCAATTTGCTCTGTTCATATTGGAACTTCGTTATCAATTCCTAGTCTTGAAACTTGACTCATGAATGCCTATTTATTGGAATATCATATTTTATTAGTACACTAGCATTATTCAACTGAAACGTCCTGTCATCTACGACCACCTATGACCATCTATGACCAAATTTATTCACTCTAACCCCCAAGTTATAAAACTAAATGTTTTTTTTGGGATGTGCACATTATCATTTAACCAGTTTTTCTATTTGTTACTGATTTCAGATTTGGTGCTTCAAAATAGACTTGTGCTGTACGACTTGGAAAATCAGACCATCGGTTGGACCGAGTATAATTGTGAGTTATTTAGCATTAGATTTCCTGTACACCTGACTCTTATTTTCCATGTTTGATATCTTCCTGTTGGACAAATTTACATGCCTGTGATGCCTATAGCAGCTTTCTGATTGTTCGTTGAAGAATTTTAGACTTATTCGACTTAGTTTAACTGGTCAGGAAACAGTAGTTTTTTAAAATTTTGGGATTCACAAAACGGAACCGGACAATCCAAAGAGGGATCTAAGCAAGGACTCCAATCCAAATTTGATAATAAGAGCTAAAATCTAAAAAAAAATTGTTACGTTACTACCTAACAAGAGAATACTCCAGAACACTCAAATTTAGAAATATATGGAAGTATGTCTTAATATTATAAGAATAGTAAAAAGATGACTTAGCCTTTCGAGAGGGCTAGTCGCTCCTAAATTCTCCACTCCTTGCCTCACTGACCCCCTCCCTCTATTTATAACTAAAAGTCCTAGCAAACTTACTAACTATTTACTAATATGCCCCTTCTAATAATCATATTAGTAATTCTAATTTTTCTTGAATTAGCCATCTTATAAATTCTTAAAAAGATGTAGTTTTGACCAAGAGGAGGCTGTGTGCTGTACAATTTTTCCAAAAGCACAAAAGTTCCCATTACAATTATATTTCAGTATAGAACTTTGTCTGTCAACTTCCAAAAAGTTTCTCATTATGTCCTCTGTTAGTATTTAGTAGTTCCTGCTGTTAATATCTTTATGAAAATATTATTGCAGCATGCTGGCTGGACTAATAGATAAATTTATTTGGTATAATGCGACATAAATGATAGGAAAATTATAGATAAAATAAGGCTAGGTAGGACAAGAAAAAGTTTGATGGTAGGTGGCTGGTTGCTTTCAAATGAATCTTTTTGCCCAGACCCACATGGCTTTAATGTATTTGGTTGGCTTTTCTCTGTCTCTCAATATGTTTCAATGGCCAATTTCAGGCTCTTCAAGCATTAAGGTGAGGGATGAACACAGTGGAGCTATATATGCAGTTGGGCCTCATGATCTTTCTTCAGCTTCTTCTCTAAGAGTTGAAAGAATATCAATGCTATTGTTAATGCTACTGCTCACCATATTTCATTCTTTTAGAAATTAAAATAGATTGTTTTCAAAGTGAGTTCATTATACCATGTTGTATAATAATTATTTCATGTAAATATGCTCTGCCCATATGATTCTTTTACATTATTCAATTGGTTCTTTAAGATCCATTGGCAGTGCTGAATGATTCTTTGGGCTTTCTGAAATACTTGTATTGTTCTTTTTTATATTGGTATTGTTCATTTTTTTTTTTTTTTTTAAAGATCAATTTTCATATTCCCAAGCTGCTCATAGGCCACAAATTAAAATCATATGGAAGCTCTATTGTAATGTTTAACTGTGTTTTATACATTATGGTTTTGAAAGTCTAAGTACGGGTAGCTTAAAGCATGTTTGGGAGTGAGTTTAAAATTGACAAAATCACTTTTGTCATGTTCAAAATCACATATAGCTATAATCGCTCAAAATTAATTTAATGTTTAATTTTAAACTCTAAATTCTATGATCATATCATCAAAATTGATTTTGAATAATTAAAGACATGTTTCAGAGTGGTTTTAAAAATGACAAAAACAATTTTAATTTTTTCATAATCACTTCAAAGAATGCTATTAATCAAACGCATGTTTGGCCAATAGTTTTGTAAACTCAAATTTGCTAGGGTTGTTTTTTTCCCCTTTTTTTTTAACGTCTATTGTTGAATGAGAATTTTTAGACCAATCATAAATTGCCACGTCATTTTTCAAATTAATGACTGTTCGATGAGATTTCTAAAGAAATTTAATTCGTAGAATTTGAACTTTGTATTCATATTAATTTCAGTATAGTACAATGAGTACAATCTCAAATATTTGATCCTATGATTCTTTCTCTCGAAAAGTGAACTTTAATCCTTAAGCTCATTGATCTTCTTAGATGATCGATCTTTGGGCTTGTTGATCTTCTTGGAGGATCGACCTTTAGGTGTGTTGATCTTGTTTGATAACTTGGATCGGCCTCTGGCTTATTGATCGTCTTGGAGGATCGGCCTTTGAGTTTATTTATCTCGTTGAACAACTTGGATCGATCTTTGGCTTGTTGATCAACTTGGATCGACCTCCGGCTTGTTGATCGGCTTGAATCGGCCTTCGACTTGTTGATTGGCTTGGATCGGCCTTCGGCTTGTTGATCGGCATGGATCGGCCTTCGGTTTGTTGATTGGCTTGTAAGCCTTTTCTTCAATTTGAGGAGATTGAATCTTCAACTTGAAGGTTGTGAAGATACAGTTAATTTGTTGAAGTCCTCTAATCTTTAAAGCTTCATATAGTTTAGATATTCAGTTTTTCAAAATTTGGGTGCTGCAATCTTCGAAACTTAAGAAGCTTCAGTCCTTAGGACTTGAGAGTTTGAGAGTGTTGGTTTTCAAAACTTGGGAATTTCAGTATTTGGATCTTGGGAGCTTAAATCTTTAGCGCTTTAATATATCTTTTGATCTTTAGGGTTTTAGTATGTCTTCTGATATTCAGATCTTTGGATGAGTTGTGTTCTTCAGCTCATCTTTAAAGCTTCCACCTTTGGATCTTGAGAGTTTTGGAATTTCAATTTTCAGAGCTTTAGCCTTTTGTTCTTATCTTCCTCTTCTTCTTCAACCTTGGAAGTTGTAAACTTGAGATTGATTAAAGTTGTAGTCTTTTGGAATTCAAGGAAGTTTTATTCTTCTAAGTTTGCAATCTGCATAAGGTTGTAATCTTGAGGTCGATCAGAGCTTTAAAGTCTTGAAATCTTTGAGCTTCAATTTTCAAATCTTTGGAGCTTTAGCACTTCATTGTTAATGCTTCCAATCCCCAACATGAAAGGGGAAAACCTCTGTTTATAGAGATTTCCTATAGGCTTTATATGGACTTGGGCTAAAGTTAGGCTTGGGCCTAATATTCCTTTGGCTCAAGTTTTTGCCATAGGCTTGAATTGGGTGTGGACTCTGGACCCGAGTAATTTTAAATTACACGACTTGGTCCAATTTATAATTTTCAGGTAAGCTTGGTCTTTCGTTGTGATGACGTGGTGAAATTTAATTGGCCAAAATTTCTCATTCAAGAAATGTCATCTTTTCGAGATTTATGCAAATGGATGACGACGCACATGAACTTTTTGTTAGGCTTTCGTTGTGATGACATCAACATTAAAGACAAATGGATGACGACAAACATGAACTTTTTGGAAGTCTAGACTGTTTGGATTGTCAAAATCTGGAGAGAGGGTTGACAATAAATTCTCGAACAAATTGAGAATAGAAAGGACCCAAATTTAGTACAGTCCTATCAAGTTGAGGTTGCAAAATTAGATTGAGGAGATCAAAACATTCTTGAGTTCGATCAAACAGTTCCTTTTCATCTACAATCTTCCTTTGAATCACAAATTTCCACAGGCTAGCTCCTAACTCAGTATGAAAGGACACACTATCCAATGGAACAAAAAACACATTCAAAGAAGCAGGTCTGGAGGGAGAAAAACATGAGTTATGATAGTAGCTCGGGTAACTTTACTAGGAGGAGATTTATCAACATCAGAAGAGCTCTTCAAAACACTGTCTTCTAGAGAACTAGAGATATCCTCAGACTCCCCTTGACTAAACTCAGAATCAGATGTCTTAGAAGAATCATCACTAACACTTTTAACATCTTCAGTTTTCTTCCCAGCAAGTTCTGGCAAAGGGACTGTTGGGATTGGTGTTCTAATTCTCCTAGAGTCTCGTAGTTTGTAAACTTTGTACACATTGTTATGAATAAAATAAGAGTTATTTTATTTGCATATACTGAACAAAGATCCATGGCTATTGTATGTAAACTTAAGCATGTATATGAGTTATACAAGAGGATCATGCCTTAAGTAATAACCTAAAAAGTTCTATAGTACAAGGATAAAAGAGGGATACCTTATCCTGTTGATAGTACGGATACGACCTACTTTGTAGAGGTTTACAAGTGTTGTGAACTACTACAAATGGTTTGATCCTAACCGTTCATGTGGAGACATGCGAGCGAGGGTGTTCTATACAAAGAGTTTGTATAAGATCGGACGGTGAGATGACTAGTCTCTTTATCTAACACTGTTGATACTTGATACTTACATCTCACCTAAATGGCCATAGGTGATATGACTTTAATCCTGAGTATTTTGGAAACTTCTGCCTTTGAGAACGGTCCTTTGATTAGTATGGGTGAGAATGGCCCGATTGCTAACTCAACAATGCCTACCTTTTTGGGGATTTGTCTGATTGGGGAGCTGAAACTCAGTTGTACAAGATGAAATTCACTCCTTCCCCGAAGTAGGGGTAAGTAGATAGATTGCTCCCTTAAGGGCTGATTCTGGGTCTTGATAGTGGCCACATCCTTTCTTTAGAAGAGAGGACTCAATCATAGTAGGACTATGACTTATGTTCATTAGAGGAATCAGTGGCACTTAAGAAGTTAGATATAACTATAGGGGCAAAACGGTAAATTGGCCTAACTGTACTTACGAGCGATCTGTGAAGGGTTATTGCATTATTGATTGGTTGATATGGACACAGAAATATATCTGTAGTGAGAAGAGTGCAGCTTTTGGTCTTTAGTGGAGTGCCCGACAGTTAACGGATGGTGGATCCCATGACTAAAGAGTTTAAGTCAATTATTCACGTACTATTGGAGCTTCAAGCTACAGGGCCATAAGGTCTCCTTGGTAGCTCAATGGATTCAAGTTGAGAATCAGTTCTTGGAGTTAGTTTGAAGTGTTCAAATTAACAAGAGAAAATTCAATTATATATGATATAATTGGTGTGGCGTATGGGATACATCAAGTGGAGGATTAATGTAAATATGATTTACATTAAATACCATAAAATAGAAAAATAACTATGGTTTATATGTTTCATGAGATGAAATATTAAAACTATAGGTTATAAATATAACATGGTAAGTTGATTATCATATTTATTTATAATAATATTAATTATTTGATAATTAAATCTTTTTCTCTAATAACCAATTGAGTGGGAGGTTATTGGTGGTTTTATGGTAACCGTGAGATAAAAGGAAAAATGTTTTCTTAATTTTAGAAGAGTTGTTACTTTCAGAAAGAATTAACGGAGAAGGCTATCAAATGAAAATGTTTCACTAAGCGATAGCTTTAAAGAGACTAAACGATCGTGGAGTTTGACTATACAGTAGTTCATTCAGCTGATCGTAGCTAAACGATCGTGTGGCTTTATCTATACGATAGGATGCCATTTACTACACAATCGAGCATTCATCTATACGATAGATGCTTCCTATCTCCCACTTGCTCGATTGTTGTCCTCTAGTCTCTTCCTCAAGCCAAGTTCGTATAGAGCCCACAACTCCTAGATTCTCACACCGAGAATACCAAGGTAGCCATTGTGGTGCTGTCCTCATTCAACTCGATTGGTTTTGAGGAGGCATTGGCCATTCGTTGTGTTCGTGCTGTTGATCGTGCTGTGCACCGGTCGTTGCGTTCGAGGGCTGTGTTGATGTTCTTGGACACGTTTGGATTGATCGAGAGAGTTTGAAGAATTGTTCTTCAGAGGTACACATACTTTATCCTTTGACATTCTTGAAAGCATGCTGTAATTTTGTTTTGTGCATGACCTGTTAGTTTCCGTTTTAAGATTATAATTGATTATGCTCAATTTCAAATGGAATTTGGAACGATCCTTCCGCTGCTTTGAAATCCTCACACTCGATTTCCTTCAATTGGTATTAGAGCTAGGTTGTTCTGATATTCCAAATTTCACTTCTGTTTTGAAATTTCTTTTACAGTCGTGGTGGGTTTTTTGCATTGCGTTTAAGTGTTAAATGCATTTGTGAATGGTTGTTAATGAATGTTTACGAGTTAATTGCGTCTATTTAAAGATTTTTGAATTTACAAAGTGTTAATTTGTAAGGGCCCCTGTGTTTTTGGGCATAATTAACATGCAATCGAGTATGTAATTCAAAATGTTTGACTTTGTTGAGCCATTCGTGATGAAGTTTCGAAGCATGGAGATACGGTTCTCATCGAGGAAGAAGACCAAAGATTGGTCGTATCGTGTAGCCTCATGTAAATGATCGTTGGAATTCGATTGTGTAGAAAAGTTCTATGCCATCGTGTAGTATTTACTAAACGATCGTTTAACTAATGCTAAATGATGGGGTAAAGCGTTTACTTTATCGCGTAGCATTGGTTGCTCGATCGTGTGGACGTTGGAGGTAAATAATCGCGTAGAGAGCATTTGATGCTCATCGATAAAAGGCAAGCGCACTAAACGATCGTATAGTTAGCATGATTCATCGCATAGTCACTGACTACACGATCACCCGATATGCGATACCTCGCGCTTACTCAGTGATCGTTTAAACGATTGTGCTTCACCGCATCGTTGTCATTTATTCGATCACTTAAGGCTTGCATTGTACGTTGTGCACTGCACGATCGCGTACCTCATGCTTCATCGCATAGTTAAGGTACATAATCGTTACTAAACAATCGTTTATCTCAGGAGGCATTGGTAAACGATTGAGTAAAGCGTTTACTCTTTCGTGTAGGTGATCACAAGTATTTGGTACACGGTCTAGGAGACAGGTTTCTTCGCCTGGATGGTTCAAAATCCGGTTCGCCTGTTTGAACCAGAGACTTTTTGCTATTTGTAATAGTTAGCTTTGATTTTGAGGATTTTGAGGCCAATTATCTCGGTTCATCAACTTTTATTTAATATACATGAGATGTATGTTGTTTATATGCCATAGTGTATGACATATAGATTTAAAACCCACCTTAGGTTATGCAATTATTCATTTATCATATATTATAAGTGTTATAATATAGCTTTTGGCATGATGAAATTACAAGAGAGTATGCACATGCATCCTGAAATATAAGAGTTATATTTATGCATGCAGTAAGCATATTCATGCATCATCTTTATATTATAAGAGTTATAGTATAAGAGTGTATGGAAGCATGTGTGTTTGGTTCATTACTTGGTTGTATAAGTGTTATATAAAAGTAGCAATGAATGAACAATGCATGGAGCATGACACTTAGGCCTATTTGTAAATGTTATGAATGCCTTGTATATGTGTTGCTTCATGTTGTGGATGATTTTCATTATTGCTGTTATCAGCATTATCTTGGAAATTAGAACTAAAATCGATAAGAAAGAGTTGCATGCGAACTTAGGCGAACTCATGTTTTAAAAGGGTTTTAAAATTGGATTGAGATAGATCTAAGTTTAAGGTTCTAATGAGATTAGTAACCTAAGTTCAATCTTTTAAATCGGTTTAATAGGATTAAATTGATTGGCATAAAAGATTAAAATTGTATTAAGTCTATCTATAAGGGATCTTTTGTCTAAGGCGGATTTTACCTAGGATGGGGTACTTAAGCTGATGGAAACAGAACACTTCTACTTGGGAACCTACCTGTAAAGGTGAATTAGATAGATTTTCTACAAGCATGCGACAATTGATCAAAGACTCCGTTAAAGAATTTAATGGATGATGATAAAAAATTGTTCAACTTTCTAAGGTAAAAGTTACTCTTGGGCAAACATAAAAAGTTACTTAAAATTCTTAGTCGTGTTTTTTCTAAGTAAACTAAACCCTAGGTTATAAAATACTCAAGGAGAGGAAGAAATATAAAGAATATGTCAATGATTCCACTCACGTTTCTCCCTAAATGTTCATGCCGTGAGATTCATTCTTAGCCTCGTGGTGCCCTAGGAGCATCCCCTTTCGGATGGTGTTTTCATGAGTCAATATTAAGGTGGACGGAGAGAATGTTTATAGTAAGTGGGTGAAGGGTGTGTGTCAACACATATTGCGGTCTCCTTCATTAGTGCCCTAGGAGCGTCCCCCTTTGGATGGGTTTTGTGTAGTTGGTCAATATCAAGGTAAACTCTAGAAATGGATAGGGTCACTTTGGTTTTTGCCCCAATCGGATTTTTTCTTTGGATTGGCTGCTTGGGGCGGAACTCTAGAGCCTAAAATGACGGGTCACACTTACGAAAAATTGTAAGTTAATGATTTCTTGACCAAATAAATGATGGCTAGTCGTTATAGGAGCAAAAGTTGTTATGGTATTAATGGTTGGTTGAGAATGTCTTAATTCAGAGGAGGGATAAATTGACCACCCTTTGATGGCTTTTGTTCCAAACCTTTGAAGCATCATTGTGAAACTAGATGTCACACGGGCTTCATTTTAGTTTTGCTAAACCATATTGAATGTTGGTTTTTCAACAAGTATTTGCTTAAAACCTAATGTAGATGAATGTGTTTCTTTTTCAGCAACATGAATTTTTTCCTGTTAAATGCCTCTAGTTTGACCTATTACATACAGTGGAAGATTCCATTAAAACATATTTCGTTGTAAACAACCTCGAGTTTGTCATGGTTGAGGAGTGTCCTCAAGTCCCAACCCTTGATGCATCGCGAAGTGTTCATAATGCATATGAGTTGTGGATGAAGACTAATTCGTTGGCCCGACTTCACATTTTTGCTAGTATACCTAATGCATTGGCCAAAAGGGCTGAGAACATGGTCATTTCACGTAAGATCATGGACTCGTTGCAAGAATTATTTGAACGTGAGTTCTCACTTTTTGAGCACAAAGGGATGGATGAAAAAACTAGTAGTGTCGGTTTCCAAGATAACCTTCAGGAAGAGACAACAAGTGTTGCTGAGTCTGTTAAAGTTCATTGATGAGAAGTGTTCTCTGACATGGAACTTGGAGCTTATTTAAGTTCTGATACTGATCCCACTACTCTCCGAAAGAGGAGGAAGTCTAAAGACACAAATATGATTTATTTGTCTTGGAGACGTGTTTGGTAGAGAAGGATAATTCTGCCTGGATCTTTGATTCGGCTGCTACTAAACATGTTAGTTCTTCCTATCAAGGATTTAGTTCATTGCTAACGTTGTCACAGGGAGAGTTGACTCTTTGAATCGATATTGGTGAGGTTGTTTCAATTATTGCTGTAGGCATGCTGAAGTTATTTTTGGACGAAACATTATCTGTACTGGATAATGTTTTTGTAGTTCCTCATATCAAGAGAAACTTAATTTTGGTTTCTTGTTTCATGAACAAGGTTATACCGTCTCCTTTTCTGAGAGTAAAATGTTTATTTTCAAGAATGAGATGGAGATTGGTTTTGGTTCAATGGAAAATAACTTATATATACTAAGGTTGTTAGTCATAAAAGCCTTGTTTAATACTGAAATGTTCAGTATGGCGACAACAACTAAAAGACAAAAGGTTTCTCCTAAGGAAAACGTTCATCTTTGGCATCTAAGGTTAGGTCACATCAACCTCAATAGGATTAAGCAGCTGGTGAAATGTGGACTTCTAAAAAGCTTTGAAGAAAAC
>NW_028327114.1:0-34830 GCF_027475165.1 Benincasa hispida
TGATGATCAGTACTTAGTAGGGACCAAAATAAACATTTTCTTAATAGTTTAGGGACTAAAAGCAAATATGTTTGAAAGTTTAAAGACCAAAATAGAACGAGATTCAAAGTTTAGGGACCAAAATAGGTAAAAACTTAAATGTATTCATGGTTGTACCTATCTTTTTCATATCACAAATTGTTCGATCACAATTTGACAAATTCTTGTTACTTACTTTTCTTAAATATTTTATGGCTTTTTTTTCTTTTCTTTTTTTTTTTTTTTTTTTTTTTTTTTTTTTTTTTTTTTTTTTTTGAGTTTTTGGGAAATTATGAATTTCATCCTTTTATATAAGGTTGTCAATTTTAGCTCTAATTAACTTTGTTAAAAATACCATTTGATCTCAAACATAGATGATAATAACAATTTAGTTTCTATACTTCAAATTTATAACAATTTAGTCTCTAAACTTTAATAAATATCAATTTTGTCATTTTAGATTAGGATTTGTAACAATTTAGTTTATGTCTATGTTAAACTATGCAAGCATAGATTGCCATAATAAAGAGGTCATATTCACCTTTCCAATAGGAACCAAGTTTAAGTTTAAGAGTTCTAATACACAATCAACCCCAAGAATAATTTCAGCCTTAAAAACTAAACATTTGCTCAACCATGGGGCTTGGGCATATTTAGCAAGCTAGTAGATTTACGAAACCAAGAGGATGAAATTAAGCCCATTCCTGTAATAAGCGAATTTGAAGATATATTCCCAAAAGAGCTACCGGGTTTACCACCGAATCGAACAATAGAATTTTGTATAGATCTAATTCCTAGAGCTGAACCAATATCTAAAGCACCATATAGAATGGCACCTGCGGAATTAAAAGAACTCAAAATACAGTTACAAGAATTGCTAGATAAGGGATTTATACGCTCTAGCGTGTCTCCATGGGGAGCACCTGTTTTATTTGTTAAGAAAAAGGATGGATCCATGCTTTTATGTATAGATTATCGGGAGTTGAATAACTTGACAATAAAGAATAAGTATCCACTCCCACGCATTGATGACCTATTTGACCAATTACAAGGAGCCTCAGTATTCTCCAAAATAGACTTACGATCTAGATATCATCAACTACGAATCAAGGAGTCAGATATACCCAAGACTGCTTCCGAACAAGATATGGGCATTATGAATTCGTTGTGATGCCCTTTGGATTAACGAATTCCCCAGCAGCCTTCATGGACTTGATGAATAGAATTTTTAAGGACCATCTTGATAACTTCGTGATCGTATTTATAGATGATATTTTAGTCTATTCCAAGTCAGAGGCAGAACATGAAAGGAAAACATCTTAGGGACGTTCTTTCCATAAAAGAAATGAATAGTTGTATGCCAAATTCTCCAAGTGTGAGTTTTGGGTGTGACAAGTTGCCTACCTAGGGAATATTTTAAAGCAAAAAGAAATCTCAGTGGATCTTGCTAAGATTGAAACGGTTATCAACTGGCCTCGCCCAACAATAAGTCAATGAGGTGCGAAGCTTCCTTGGATTAGCAGGATATTATAGACGATTTATGAAAACTTCTCAAGTATAGCATTACCCTTAACTAACCTTACTAAGAAGAATAATCCTTTTGTTTGGAACCAAGCATGTGAGCAAAGCTTCCAGGAACTAAAAGAAAAGTTGACCACAACCCCTATTCTCACCATACCAGACGGATCAGGGGTTTAACTATGTACAGTGACGCATCAAAGAAGGGGCTTGGTTGATGCAACATGGAAAGGTAATAGTATATGCTTCAAGACAACTAAAACCTTATGAACAAAATTATCCCGTTTATAACTTGGAGTTAGCTGCCGTAGTCTTTGCCTTAAAGATATGGAGACATTACTTATATGGGGAAAAGATCCAAATTTATACAGATCTTAAAAGCCTTAAGTACTTCTTTACCCAGAAAGAGTTAAATATGAGGCAACGAAGATGGTTAGAATTAGTCAAAGACTATGACTGTGAGATCCTCTATCATCCAGGAAAAGCTAACATTGTTGCTGATGCTCTTAAGCAGAAAGTCAGCTCATATAGCAACTCTAAGTACAATCTCCAAACACATAATGGATGATATGGAAAGAGCTGAGATCTCACTAATACCAGAAACTTTCACAACTCGAATAGCACAGTTAATTGTAAGACCTGCATTAAGGCAAAGGATAATTGATGCATAACAAACAACTGCAGTCAGAAAATGGAGAAACCAATAAATTCTCTACAGCCCCAGACTCTGCACTCCTCTACCGTGGGCATCTATGTGTACTAGATGATGAAGAAATCAAGAAAGAACTACTGAAGAAAGCTCATGAATCATGCTTTTCAATACATTCTAGGAGTACCAAAATGTATCGAGAATTGAAAGCACATTACTGGGGGTGTAACATGAAAAAGGATATAGCTGACTATGTAAGTAAATGTTTGGTTTGTTAACAGGTGAAAGCTCAACGGCAACGACCACAAGGACTCCTCCAGCCTCTAAATGTTCCAGAATGGAAATGGGAGCATATTTCTATGGACTTCATCTCAGGACTCCCGAAAACTGTTAAAGGCCACAACATGATTTGGGTGATTGTAGATCGACTCACCAAATCGGCCCATTTTCTACCATGCAAGACTACTCACACTATGGAAGCACTAGCTCAAATGTACTTAAAAGAGGTCATCCGGTTACATGGAATCCCAGTATCAATTGTTTCAGATCGAGACCCTCGTTTCGTCTCCAAGTTCTGGAAAAGTTTGCAAAAATCAATGGGCACACAGCTAAATTTCAGTACAGCCTTCCACCTACAAACTGATGGCCAAACAGAACGAGTTAATCAAATCCTAGAAGACATGTTGAGGGCATGTACTTTGGATTTTACTGGAGCATGGGATTCGCAGATACATCTTATAGAATTTGCTTATAATAATAGTTATCAGGCGACAATTGGTATGGCTCATTTCAAAGCCTTATACGGAAAGAAATGCAGATCCCCTGTACACTGGGATGAAGTCGGGGAGAGAACACTAGTAGGACCTGAATTAGTGCAGCAAACATCAGAGTCAATTAAGCTAATTCGGGAAAGAATGCAAACAGCTCAAAGCAGACAGAAGAATTATGTTGATAACCGTAAAAAAGAATTGGAATTCAAAGTGGGAGATCACATATTTCTAAAAGTAGCACCAATGAAAGGCATTATGCATTTCGAATGAAAAGGAAAGCTTAGCCCTCGCTTTATTGGACCCTTTGAAATATTAAAACGTATTGGCCAAGTAGCTTATCGATTAGCATTACCACCCACCTTTTCTACAATACATAATGTCTTTCATGTATCGATGCTTCAGAAATACGTGTTTGACGCATCACATGTAGTAAATTATGAACCTCTACAAATGAGTGAAAACTTGGAATATGAGGAGACTCCGGTTTGCATTCTAGCAAGAGAGAAGAAGTCGCTTCGTAATCGGGAAATAAGTTTCGTGAAGGTTCTCTGGAGAAATCAGCAAGTAGAAGAAGCTACATGGGAACGAGAAGAAGAGATGAAAGTCAAATACCCTTATCTGTTTAAGAACCAAGAAACTTTCGAGGACGAAAGTTCTTAAGGGGGGAAGAATGTAACAACCCAGATTTGTACGCATACAAGAAATTAAATGTCAAATATTAAGTAGGACGAAATTTTATTTAAAGGGGTGGAAATTTAGAAGGAAAAAAAAAGGAAATTTATTCATTAACCAAAAATAATGAATAAGGGAGCAGAATCAGGGATGATTAATTGGAAGTTGGACGCTAGCTAATTCAGGAGACAACGGGCAGTAGATAACTTTTTGTTTGGACACTGCTCATTTGAAGAATTGGAGGTGAATTAATTGCCCATATACTCTTAAAATTTGAAAGAGTTAAAAAAAAGAGGAAGTGGAATCCACAAGCAGTGAAGGAAACCATGCGTGAAAACTAGCGAGATTGGAGAGAACATTGGAGAGAGCGAGAGTAAAGAGAGCAAGATTCTCAGCGAGACAGTAGGAGAGAGCGGTAGCAAAAGTGAGAGCGGAAGCAAGAGCAAGAGTGGGAGCGGGAGCGGGAGCGAGAGCGAGAGTGAGACCAGCGACAGCAAAAGTGAGAGTCACGAGAGCAAACCAGCGAGAAAGCTAGAGAGAGCGAGATTCTGAGAACAGAAAGAGCGAGATTTGGATAGAAGCATGGATTATGCGTTAAATTTGGCCACGATCTTATAGATTATACATGGAAAAACCTTAAAATTGAATACAAACAAAGAATGATGACGTAAGGGCAAACATTAGCCAAGATTAGGTGTCTTATTGAGAGGAATCCTTAAACCCTAAGTAATCTTAAAGAAGCCACCTGTACGATGATTTTTCACACTGAGAAGAGCTGAAACAAATCTCAGTAACAAAGAATCGTGTGAAAGAGTAAGTGTGAGTGAGAAAGTTCTGTGAGGCTAAAAGAGAAAAGCTCGGGTAAGGTGTTGCCCAAATTCTGCCCAAATTTCCTTCTAGTTTAAAAAAGGAAAAGCTCTACTGATCAAATCATAAAGAATAATAAGGAATAACTAGATCACGGTAAGTAGTTTATCTCACTCTCTCTTTAAATGTTCTATGGTAGTGTACCTTTATTATAAATTTTTTTATTTGACTTACTTATGTTGGGACGTAAATTACATTATGATTTATGACCAGTTAGTGGTCGACGACAGTGAGTGGCAGTGGTTTGTTGCCAGAGGTGGGTGACAAAATACATCTTAGTATCCAATGGCCATCGATAGCATGGGGAAGTGGTCGCCACTATAGAAAGTGAAGGTAGTGTGATGTTATTTAGATCGTTTTTATATAATTTGACAATTTGGAAGGAGTTTTCAATTAAACCAAAAAAAAAAAAACACTTTTCCTTAATTACAATTGAATTATTTCTTTAAATATATATTTTAAAAAGTTTTTTTCCAATGGTTATCAAACAAGACATATTTTATGAAAATAATTTTTTTAAATAAATTAAAAACACATGAAAATGTCATCCAAAAATATCCTAAATGTCTTCAATGTCTTTGGGGAATTCTCTCAATTTTATTCTCCCGCTAGAATGCTCTTTGGGGTCTACTCTATGGATGATTTTTCTCTCCCATTCATATTAGGGGAAAAAGGATTAGGCTGTTCACGTGATATTTCGACAAAAGAAATTTAATTCATGGAAATGAATTTAATTTAATTGATTTGTAGTATAAGAGTCACAATCTCTAATTTTGTCCTCGGATTCTTTTCCTCAAATACATAAACTTTAATCCTTAAGTTTGTCAATCTTCTTGAATGACCAGCCTTTGGACTTGATGATCTTTTTGGATGATCGACATTTAAGCTTAATGATCTTCTTAGATAATCGACCTTTGGACTTAATGATCAACTTGTGGACTTGTTGATCTTTTTAGATGATCAACCTTAGGCTTGTTGGTCGATTTTAGGGTTGTTGATCTAGATCGACCTTTGGCTTGTTGATTGACTTGGATCGGTCTCTGGCTTGTTGATCGACTTGGATCGGCCTCCGACTTGTTGATATGATTGGACCAGATCGGTCTCTGGCTTGTTGATTAGCATGGATCAGCTTTTGGCTTGTTGCTTGTTTGGATTGGCCTCTAGCTTGTTGATCGACTTGAATTGACATCTAACTTGTTGATTAGCTTGGATTGGCCTCTAGCTTGTTGATTAGCTTAGATTGGCCTCTACATGTTGATCTTTTGGATTGGCCTTTGGCTTATTGATTAGTTTGGATCGGCCTCTGGCATGTTGATTCTTTGGATCGGCCTTTGACTTGTTGATAAGCTGGGACCGTCCTCTGACTTGTTGATCGACTTGAATCGGCCTCTGGCTTGTTGATATGCTTGGATCAACCTTTAGCTTGTTGATCGACTTGTGAGCTTTTTCTTGAGTTTAAAGAGACTGAATCTCTAGCTTGTAGGTTGTGAAAAGATAATCAATTTGTTGAAGTCTTTTAGCCTTTGAATCTTCTAATAGTTTCATGCGAAAAATACCTTTTTGGTCCACAAGTTTTTAAGAATAGGTGCATTTCGTTCCCAATATATCAAATTGGCTATTTTAATCCCTTGGTTTTCAAGAATAGATTTAAAAGGTCACTCAACTAATAAATTTGTTAAATTTAAACATATAGTTAATTAAAAAAATGATGTGACAAGATGACTTGGAAAAATTATATATTTTCTAATCTTTCCCACTTCTCTCTTCTCTTTCTCTATTCTCCATCTCCATGTCTAATCTATTTGTCTTTTTTTCAATTGAAAAAGATGATAAAATATGTTCACTTCTCTCCCTTCTTTCTCTTATCTAACTTATACTAGCAAACTTTCTAAATTCATTTTCATTTTAAGTTATATTCCAAACATAAAATTTCTAATACATTTAAATCATTATGTCTAAAACTTTCTTAATTTCAAATGGAGGTTAATCCAAATGGGTTGAATCTAAACAAAAATATAGAAATAAGATTAGAGTGGAAAAAAAAAAGAGAAAAAGATTAAAAAAAATCAATTAGTCGCACCGCAGTCTTCCCGCTAGTTAATGGAGATGGAGAGAAGAGAGAAAAAAAGAAAAGGAAGAAAGATGAGAGAGAGAAGTGGGTAAGATTAAAAAATATAATATTTTTTTTAAAGTCATCTTGCCACATCATATTTTTAATTGATTATATATGTAAATATAATAAAGTTGAAGGACCTTTTAAACTTATTCTTGAAAACTCAATGATTAAGCTAATTTGAAACATTAGGGACCAAACACAGCTATTCTTAAAAATTCGAGGACCAAAAAGTTATTTTTCCCTAGTTTCATTCTTCGGTTCTTCAACTTGAGACCTTCCATCTTTAAATCTTGAGAAGCTTAAGTCTTGAGAGATTCAAAGCTTTAGTCTTCAAAGCTTTCCATCTTCCCGAAAATGAAGGGGTAAGGTCTCAATCTATAGGGTCTTATATGGGCTTGAGCTCAATTGCTTTTGGGCCCAAATATTGAACTTGGGCTAAAGTTGGGTTTGAACCTAATCTATTATGTAGCCCAAATTTCCTTCATGAACTTGAATTGAGTTGGATCCGAACGACTTTTATTACTTGGTCCAGTCTGATTTATAATTGTCATAATGGACTTAGACTTTCATTGTGATGACTTACAACTTATGATAAGCCAAAACTTCTCATTCAACATATGCTTTTCTTATTGCAAGTTTGTTTCTTTTAACTTTAACTTTGAACTTGAACTAATTGTTTGACCCATTTGATAATCATTTGGTTTCTTTAAAATTAACTTTATAAATTTTACTTTTACTAATCAATTTATTTGTTTTATTACTTACATTTTAAGAGTATTTTTTTAAAAAAAAATTGAAACTCTACAAAAGTAATTTTAACGATTTATATTTTTTTTTTAGAATTTAGGAATTTAAATGTTTAGTAAAGGAAAAAGAATATGAGTGCCCGAAATAATAATAATAGTAGCAGCAGCCTCATTTGAATTACTTTTCTTTGGTTGCACATTCGTAATAATTAAGTGTGTTTTATTTTATTTATTTTACCATCAAGGTAAATCATAAACAATCAATTGTATTATTTTTAGAGAAATATTTAATGTCTCCTGAGTCACATTCATATTTGTGTAGCCCACCAAAATACCTAATCATAAGATATTACGTAGGAAGCTTTTATTTTCTTAAAAATATATATTTTTTAATATTTTTTTCTTTGTAATTGAAGGAGATGCATGAAAATGCGACACACTAGAGAGTAGAATCTAGACTACATTTTTTTTTATAAACGAAAATCGTTTTAAAACTAGGTTAAATGCATACAAAATGTATAACTTGAAATATGATCTCTCTATAATCTACTAAAAAGGAATGGACTTGGACACCCACCCAGCCCCAACTGGCAACTATCATTTTACCCAAGAGAACTAAAGATTGATGGGCCTTACTTTCTCCAGTTTAAGTCTACATTGGGTTCATTCTTGGGAAATAAATACATATGGGCTCTATGTATAACCATTTGGTTCATTTCCATATTAGTGCTGTTCATTCGAGAGCTTTTTACTTAATCAACAATTATATATATAATTCTTTTATAAGATAACTTAAATAAATAGGCCAATTATATAATTGTCTAAACTCTCATTTCTCTTACAGGATTATTTTACACAAAAATCTAGTTCAATTTACTTCTCGTGGTTATGAACTTCCCAAAATGGTATTCATTGTGAAGACAATAATCGACAAGAAATCTTGAACGAGAAAACAAGATATAGTTAATATATATAATAAAATATATTTGATATATATTTGAAGTTTCTAGAAATAACTCAAATCTAGGACATTTATAAAATATATGGTGTATAAATGATCTTTCGTGTATAAAAAAAAAACTCTTTTTTTTTATTACAATAATTACAGGATGGAGGATTGAGTATCCACTCTCAAGAGAGAATACATGTCAATTATCACTAATCTAAATTTACTTTGACAATTATAGATTCATTTAAAGTTAGACTCGACTAATTTCAATATAAGGTAAAACATTTGATGTTTACCTTCACCTTGTTTTTTTTTTTTTTTTTAATTATTGTTTTAATTTTTAGAAAAAAGAAATACCTCATTTTCTTTATAATGCTACATGAACTAAAGGCTTATGGTCTGTTTGGATTGATTTTCTAAGTGTTGATAAATATTTTTTTTGTATTTATAAATACTTATTTAAACACTTAGAAAGTTAATCTAAACAGACCTTACATTTATCCAAAGTAACCAATTTGGATAACCAATTAGAAAATGAAGACTACCACATCTAATTATATTCTTTAGCACTAGTGCCCATTTTGCCACTACAAGAAATCTGGGCTTTGATGTAGATTGAAAAAACTAAAAACGGATGTAAAATGTCGGTTTCTTAAAAACAAAAAAAAGATAGTGGATCTTTAATGTCGGTTTTAAACTGACATTGTAAGTGTACCTATAACGTCAGTTTAAAACCGACATTATAGGTGACTCGCTCTTTTAAATCCCAAACAATTTTTTTAATTTTCATTTTTTTGTTTCTCCCTTCCCCATTTTCATTTCCCTCTAAAATTTTGTTTTCCTCTTTCCTAAATAAAGAATAAAATATAGTAAAAGAAAAAGAAAAAAAAAATCAAATCCTCTTCCTTGCTTTTGCACGCCGCACAACTCCCCATCCAATCATCTTCTTGTTCTTCTTCGTCCAAGCCTTTAGTTGTTGCATGCTTTAGTTTGCCCAACCAGTCGTTTTTCGAGTCATATCTGTCGCCATTAGTGCTGTTGACCAACACCCACAATGCTTCCTCAACTGCACGTTTGCTGGTCATGACCCTTGCTCCGATCGCCTCACCGTCCACTATCTAGTGTTGCCAGCGAGCCTTCCCTCCTATTGAGCTCTCTCTCTAACCCATGGACTAGTAGTTCCGCGTCGTTTGACCTCCCGATATCTCTTCTTCTTCTTTCTCTCTCTCTCACTGATTCGTAGTCCACAAGCCAGATTTAGCTGTTGGAACATATAGATCCTTTACTCTTTTAAAAATGTTGGAAATTTTAATTTTGAAATATGCAAAATTAATGTGAAAACTTTTATGTTTTACTTTTGAAATGTAAGATGGTTGGATGAGGATTCTTCTGTCTTCAAGTGGCTTTTGTGTTGTGGTTGGATTTGTTCTTTTAGCAAACTCAATATTTTTATTTGGATGTGTTTCTTTAACTTTCAGAGCTTTTATCAGGGCTAGAAAATTTGACACTGTCCTTGAAATTTTAGACCATATGGAACACTTGGGAACTAGCTTGGAACTCAACACAACAACTATGTTCTCGTCGCTGTGCTCAGGAAAAACCAAGTGGAGGACAAGAAGGTATTGTTGTTGTTCCATGCTTTTAATAATGACTGGCGATAAGGTTCTACTACAACTAGTTGTGCTTATTTACCTAATGCACTTGCTTGTAATGAGATATTGGTTGCTCTCAAGAAATCAGACATGAGGGTTGAGTTCAAAAAGGTTTTCGACAAGCTTAAAGAAATTAAAAACTTTGAGTTTAATGTATGTAGTTATAATATATATATTCATGCTTTTGGATGTTGGCGCTACTTGGATACTTTCCTTTTCAAGAAATGAAGCAAAAGTGCTTAGTTACGGAGTCTTTTGTGTACATATAATAGCCTTATTCACGTGTTCTGTTCGGTAGGAAGGTTAAAGATGCACTTATTGTTAGGTTTTATGCCCTAAAGCTGGTAGATAGTAGATGTTATCAATTGACTATCATCAATAACGGGTTATCGGTGTTAATTCAACAAATGTTATTGATTTTTTTGTATTATTTTTTTGTCTTGATTACCCTAAATCCAACTAACATCCAAGGTTGACTTATGAGTCCTGAACTGTATGTGGAGACATATAAGGATCGATGTTCAAGAAAGAGCTTAAAGAGAATATAGTATAGTAATAGGGCAAGGTACCTTATTCTGGTGATACTATGGATATGACCCATTTTGTATTTGATACAAACACAATGACTCAACATGTTCATGTAGGTGACATGCGAGTGGAGGAATCCTATGCAATGAGTTTGCATAAGATTGGACCATAATAACCACTAGATGTAACGCCGTTAACCAGTTTGGTTTCTTTTTCAATTGGATGACCTAGGCAACTTAGTCTTAGTCCTGAGTGTATTATGAACTCCTGTTCACGAGGTATTTTTCTTTGATTTGTATGGGTGATAGTGACTAGTTTGTCGACTAAATAAGCCTACCATTTTGAGGAAGAGATCGAGTGAGGAGCTGAGAACATAATAATATAAGATGAATTTCACTCTTTCTCAACTTAAGAGTAAGTAGATGAGTGTTCCCTCAAGTGGTGCTCTAGGACTTGAACAAAGGGTCCTATCCTCTCATTTGTCTGAGAGGGGTTTCTGTTTATTGGTTGGACCATAAATAGGTTGTTCATTAGAGAAGCACTGATACTTAAGGATACAAAGGTAACCCAAGGGTAAAACGATAATTTGACCCAGTTGATATTATGGACACTCGTGAAGGACTAATGTTGTTGTTAGTTTATATCCGTGGACACAAAAAATATATCTGTAGTGAAAAGAGTGTAGTTATGGATCTTTAGTGCAGTGTACCCACAGTTAACGAATATTGATTAATTTGGTTAATGAGTTTAGCCAATTAATCTCATATCCTTGGAGCTTTTAATCTGTAGGTCCATCAGGTTCCCTTGTTATCTAACTAAAGGATATTAAAGAGGAATGATTTGGATTGTTCAAATCAATTTGAGGAAATTATATATTAATGTGAATAATATGTAATGATTATGAATGTGATCTATAATTTAAATTAAATTGGAGAGAAATATTTGAATGAGATTCAAATATTTAATTAAAGTGAATTAGATTCATAAAGAATTAGTTAATTAAATTAATAAAGAGGTGATGCATATAAACATACGATGTTTATTTATGTTATTTAATATATACGTTAAATTGGATTTAATGTATAGATGGATATTTAATTAACGTGCTAATTAACTAAATAAATTTTATTTAATTAATTGAACACAATGATAAATTGGGAAAGACTTGAAGAAGGGTTACTTGGAGAAAGCGTTAACCCTTCTCCATATAAATTCTTCCTTATGGCCCTTTTAGAGGAAGAATTGATTTCCCTAGCCACCAAAACACAAATCCTCTCTTTACTCTCTAACAAAATTCTCTGTAACTTTTCCTCTTTTTAATTAGTTGGATACCACCTATCCTTCTATTGGAATCCTTGAGAATAACAAGGTTATTCTCGTAGTTGTGTTCAAGTTCAATCGAGAAAAAGTTTGTGGCAAGATCGAGAAGATTTTTTTGGAGCTCGAAAATCTTCAAAGGTAAGAATGGTTCTCTTTTAGTTTCCCTTCTTCAAAGCATGTTATTTCATATGTTTATCCTTCATATGTTCTATTTTAGAACACTGTTTTTGTTTCTTCAAAAATTGATTTTCGAGATGCAAGTGTTCACACGCTTTTGCTAGGGATTCGATCCTTATAATTGGTATCAGAGCCTATTTATTGCATCTTCGTTCTTCGTATTTTTTAAACAAAAATAAATTTAGAGGTGAGTTTTTAAATCTGCATTTTGAATGATGGTTTGCAAGATTAGATGTTCTTAATTTTGGCACTTAGATTACTTTTAATGTGATTAAAATGTAAGGACTCGTTGTATCTTTTGGTAATTTATTTTTTGGCTTTGAGTCTGTAAGTCCTTGTCAATAGAAAGAGCAAGTGTTGCTGAAGAGATTGGGAAAAACAAAGGTGTTCAGGGCAAGTTTGGAGCAGAAAACACAAAAAATAGAGGCATTCTGCCTTTCAGCATCGCAACGCTGCAACGATGTGAGGCGAGGCGATATACAAACTGATTCATAGCGTTGTGATGCTCTAAGTACGTCATGGACCCTGGCGACACACGTGAGAAGGAGGCTGCTGAAGGGCTGGTTTTTTTACCTATTTTGTTTTGTTGTTAATTTTATGATTAATTAATTAAATTGATATAAAAGTTAGATTAATTTAATTAATTAATTTTGTTTTAAGGTGCCAAAATTGGTTACATTTTTGCTGTTTAAATTAATTTAATTATGCATTGGATGTATGTTTAGAATAATGTTTGAATTCATATTAAAATTGGTTAAATTAGTTGTTCAATAGAGGGTCAGTGGGAGCTTAAGGTGGAAGATGTATTTATAGGGGTAAAACAGTAATTTTGACTTAGTTGTAAAGACGAACGACCGGTGAAGGATCGATTGACTGATTATGATCGAAATGGACAGAAATATATCTACAGTGAGGAGAGTGCAATTATCAAGCTATAGTGGTGTGCCTTGATAGTTAACAAATAGTAATTAATTTGGTTTAAAGTGTTTAACTGATTAATTACAATTGAAGCTCATGATGTGTAGGTCCATTAAGTCTCTCTACTAGCTCATAAATTGGAATAACAAATTGAGTATTAATTGGATGAATTTTGGAATTAGGGTTATAAATTTGAAATGTTTAAATTCAATTTGTTAGGGTTTTCAATTGATTGTATTTAATACAATTAAAACTGTTTAATTTAGTTGAAATTAAACGAAATTGGAGAATAAATTAATATTTAAATTATTATTTAAATATGAAATTGAATCATATTGGTGGAATTAGTGTTTGATTGATTTTAAATTAAGATATTAAATTAATATTATTTTGATTAAAAGGTTTAATAAAAATAAAATTAGTTTTATATAAATTAATTTTGAATTAATTTGTAAAACTAATTTTAAATAAATTTTTTTATTTAAAATAAAAATAAAAAATCAAAATCAATTTTGAGAAATTGATTAAAAATCAAAGAGAAGATTGGAAAAATCCACTATCTCTTATAATGGTATATCACCAAATTACACCAAATTGACTCCAAGCAGGAGCTGCCCTCCATGCAACCTTGTGTGTTTGCATGAAATCAGTTTATAAAATGCATCTTCATGCATGGATTTGAAAAAAAGAAGCTGAAATTTCTAACTGATATGCTGAAGAGTTGAAAACCATTCTCAACCCACTTAAAATTTACCATCTAGTCAGCTTAATTTGAGTGTTTCCACCACATATTCCTTCTTGAGCCTTGTATAGAAGATCTTGCTGGTGGTCTTGTTGATGTTTCAAGCTTAATCGTGAAGTATTACTGCTGAATTTGTGGATTAAATCTTGAAAGGTAATGTTTGCTTCAAATCCTATATGAATTTCTTTTGAATAGCATGTTTAAAACTCAAATCAAGAGTAGTTAGAGTGCTTATTGATTCTGATTTCTTCCATTGCTTGTTAGATTACTCTTTCAATTGGTATCAGAGCATGATATAAGCACTCAACTATCGTTAATTTTGAGTTTGGTGGGTGAATTTCTATGCATGTTTGAATATGTGACTGATATGGTTTAAATTCAATTTTGGTATTGGAATTCTCTTTGATTTCCAAGCTAATTTTGTAATTGGCTCTTGTTTGATGAGCTTATATGTGTGCTCTAGAGTCTATAATTTATTTGAAGTCATTAGAGTTCAAAATAGGCTGTAATTTGAAGATTGAAGCAAACACGTTCGAGCAGAAAACTGGAGCTGAGCCATCTTCCCAATAGCGTCACGACGTTGTTCATCGACCATTGCAACGCCACGGGCTCGCTGATGAACAACGTTACAACACTGGGATGCAGCGTCACGACGCTGTTCATCCCAAGGGTTTTTGCTTTGCGTGCTGCCTAGCCGGTTCTTGGGTTGAAGAAACTGGCTTGACCGGTTCTCCTCGAAACTAGTCCGGTTCAACTTCCTTTGGTGCTTTGGTGGTCTAGTTTAGAAGGTGTGGGTCTGGTTTAGGTCGGTTCAAGCGGTTCTTCCTCAAATTGAAGTTGTTCTTGAGTCATTATTGTAATAATTTAGCTTATTTGTTTGTTTAGAATGCCAAAGTTGAACCATATTAATGTTATTTAATTATTTTATGCATTTGATGTGTATTATTTTTTAATTAAACATTTTTGTGCATAAAGTATGCCATTTTAGATTTAAAATCCCACCATAGGTAAACATGCTACATGCATTATTGTATGTTATAATTAGTTATAATATATGTTATAATTAGTCACAACATTTGTAACTATTCTACAAAGCAGCCACATCCGTAGCGTTACCAGGATAAGGCTTCCCTCCTATATCCATATACTACAAACCATTTTGGTTATTACTTAAGACATGATCCACCTGTATGTCTCCACATACATGCTTAAGTTAGAAATGAAAACTAAGGATCTTGTTTATTGGTTTGTGGTAAAGAAATTAAAACATCCAATGTTCCATAGACAAAAGTGAAGAAAATATCATATATTATTACATCACAAGCATTTGTTCAAAACTGTGTTTACAAACTACAGGACCTAATGTGAGTTAATGCATCATTCCCAACAACTCCAAGTTCTTAAAATAGTTGTGGAAAGTTTCACCATGCATCAAAAAGTCATCCATAAAAACCTTGATCGTTCTCTCCACTAAGTCAGAAAATATCACCATCATTGTCACACCCCGCCCCAGATCACCCTCTTAGCCTAGAAAAGGGCGTGACTGCAGCAGTTATCAATCCTTAGGCTGACACTTACTGCCTAAAAACTCTTGTGGAATAACTCTGATACCAAATACAAATTATATGCAACGGGACGGTTGTAGGCCCACAATTTATTAACTTAGAAACTTAATATGTTTAGAGTATTTACAATATTATATTTACAAGTCTCAAAACTCACAAACCCTAGTCCCTATATGAACAATAGTAATATGTGTACAATATTAACAGTAACCAGCTAGCAAACGGTTACAAGTCTTTTCATCCTTTAGTGGCAGAGCAGATACTGAGCTATCTTCAGAGGATTTGACCGCTACCTGGGGGAGGGGGGGACAAAAATATTTGAAAACAGGGTGAGTTTACGCCCAATGAGTGATCAAGAAAACATAGTAAATTCTCATGCATGATTTCAGTAATGAGTTTTTAACTGAAACATAAACTTTTACACTACATGTACTGCAGCATAAACGTTTTCCAAACGTAAAACATGTAAATTTGTTTAAAACATAAAACAATAAAAGCATTTCTCAAATCAAAGTACTTTATAACTGGTAAAATAATCCCAACACCAACTGCTAGTCTAGAGAGAACCCTTTTGCTCAATCTCTGACTTTATTCACCTGTGGCCACATTAGGTACTACTGCTTAGATACTTTCTCCTTGTACTTTAGTTTGAGCTACTGGGATACCTTCTCCAACGTACTTCAGTATCTCGTTGGCTTGGTACCTTCTCAAACGTACTTCAGTACCAATAGATACCTTCTCCTTGTACTTCAGTATCTAGTTGGGTGGATGCCTTCTCCTTATACTTCGGCATCGCATTTTACCAAAATTATTTATAAACAACTTTTCTCTTTAAAGCATGTATAGTATAACACATATACAACATGTCTTTAAAGATGGTAACGCATGCTGGATAAAATCAACATATGTAAATAGTTTTTCAACAATACGCATGCGTTTACAATACAATTCAGATCTTGCTTGGAAACCACTTTATAAAACTAGTAGGCATGAGAATTATTTTCGCAAACATGCTTTTTGTAAAATGTTTGTAATCAAAACAGTTTAAAAATGTTTTAGTTCGAAAAAATTTTAGCCACTCACCTCGAATTCTTAGGAACTTTTCACTCTAGTAGCTCCTCGGGTCCCTTTTTCACCCCTAGAATCCAGATTCAAATTACAACTTAGGTTACTCATAGTTTCGAACCTTATTTAGAAATACTTCCTTCTACGAACTTATTCTAAAATGTCTTAGAAATGTTACCCTAAACTTTCAGCTCAGAATTCCTCGTGGTTTGGCCGAAATCTCAAAATCTTCAAGACTGGCCCAGACTGATTCGACAGTCTGACCCTTCTGCATTCTTCTCAACCTTCAGCCCAGTTCCTTTGAGCCTTTTCCTCCAGCAGCCCTACTCTGAAAGCTAGACTTCCATAGTTTTCAGATGGCTTTGGAATCACTCAAAACGCACAAGTAGATTGGATGATCTCCTCGTCCAAAATTGACACATTCCTCTAAACCCTCACTGTCCTCTACTTTCTCTACGAAATTTATGATTTTTGTGTGATTTGAAAATGAAATCCCAACTCCTATTTAGAGGCATTCAAATTGCTCATGGGATCGAAAGCACCTACTTTGCTGCATGGCCAAATGTTTAATCCTCCCTTTATCAACGTAAGCTGACTTCACCTTGGTTCAATGTGTTCTTCCCAAACGCATCCAACACAATTTCTTAGTGTTTAAGAATTTATCTTAATCGGACACCTAGATTTTAATTGACGTTTGCCCTTACGTCTTCAAGCTTTGTTTGTATTCAAATTAGGGTTTTTAAATGCATAATCCACCCCAACGCGTCCAAATACATCGCCTAGAAGCTTGCTCGACCGTTCAATGCATAGGCGAGGCGTGGGCGTGACATTCGAATGCAGCACCGGACAAGGCGTGGCTGACGCACGGCCTGCTCTCGCTCTCTCCACTCTCGCTCTCTCCCACTTTCTCACTCAAAATCTCGCTCTCTTTACTCTCGCTCTCTCCAACTTTCTCGCTCAAAATCTCGCTATCTCCCACTTTCTCACTCAAACTACTCTCTCCAATCTCGCTTTCTCCCACTTTCTCGCTCAAACTGCTCTCTCCAATCTCGCTCTCTCCCATTCTCTCGCTGGTCTTGCTCTCTCCAATCTCGCTCTCTCCCAGTTTCTCTCCAACTTTCTCTCCAATCTCGCTCTCTCCTGTTTTCTCTCCACTATCGCTCTCTCCAACTTTCTAGCTCAAAATCTTGCTCTCAATGATCTCACTGATCTCACTCTCAACGATCTCGTTCTTAGCTACTACGAACATTGTTTGTCTTCGTGCAATTCCTACACGGTTGTGCCACTAGTCTCTTGCCTTCCAGTGCTTTATGCACAACACGCATTTCACATAAATTTTCCATACTTATCCAATTTTTTCCAAATTTCCCAAACTCAATGTCCATATTTTTCTTTTCAAATCCCCATTCTTTCTTCACCATTCCATAGTAACTTTCTCATCAACCTACTTATTAGACAAATTTCATCATAATTTTACCAATTAAAGCTCAACTTAATTTATTCAAGGAAAATCTACTTAACACTTAGAAATTTCCTTCCCCTTAACTTAGGATTTAACTTTCACTTAGTTAATTCCTTTTATCACTTGCTTAAGTAAGGAAAATAGAAATCCGGGTTTCACCTTTACTTCCCCCTTAAGAAAATTTTGTCCTCGAAATTTACTCGAACTAACTCTGGTTTAAGGTTTCACAATAATCACTGTTGTAACCTTTCATAGTCTTGTTTATTACCACGCTTCTACTGCGCTACTTTGATATCAATTCCTTAGTTTTCCAATGATACCTCTCCTAGCTATCTCTAAGCTAGATGTTGAACCAAACTATATACCACATAAACATTTGTATCTCAAATACTAAATGAGAATAACTTAAATTCACATTTACCTTCCTGGGTAGATTTTTAGGTATGCATATTCTACCCTCCTTTAGTAGCACTTGATTAGCTCTTAATTGATAGCCCGTCCTCAATTCTTTATCTACTTCTTCAACTAACTTCTGAAGATCAGAATCCTTTAACTGCTCACGTAGAATATTTTCTACGAGCGTAGGACGTACTTGAAATGAAGCTAGTAACCCTCCTGTTTGACCGATTGATAATACTGCCCTAGCATTATACAACTCATGAATCAGTGTACCCTTCACTAAATTAACACTAGCATTAGCTGATCTAGTTTTCCGACTTAAAGCATCAGCTACCACATTTGCTTTATCTGGGTGATAGTCAATTGTACAGTCATAGTCTTTGATCAACTCGAGCCATCTTCTCTGTCTCAAGTTTAGTTCCTTCTGATCAAAGATATGCTTTAGGCTCTTATGATCCGTAAATATATGACAACGCTCACCAACCAGGTAATGTCTCCATAACTTCAGAGCTAACACAATTGCTGCTAATTCTAAGTCGTGTGTAGGGTAATTACATTCATGCTTCTTTAACTGTCGCGAAGCATAGGCTACTACTTTTCCCTCCTGCATCAGCACACATCCTAATCCTTGTCGGGATGCATCACAATAAACTTCGAACCCCTTACCTGGTGTAGGTAGAGTTAATACTGGTGCTGATACTAACCTTTGTTTCAGCACTTGGAAACTATGCTCGCATTCTGGCGACCATTCAAACTTCGCATCTTTTCTGGTCAGGTTTGTCAATGGAAGGGCTATTTTAGAGAAACCCTCCACGAATCTCCTATAATAACCTGCTAAACCCAGAAAACTGCGTACTTCGGTTACATTCAGGGGTCGTTCCAAATTAACTACTGCTTCTATCTTTTGGGAATCAACACTAACTCCGTCAGCTGAAACTATATGCCCAAGAAATATGACTTGATTTAACCAAAAATCACACTTACTAAATTTGGCATATAACTTATTTTCTCTTAAAGTTTGTAATACCATCCTTAGATGTTCTTTGTGTTTTTCTGCACTACTGGAATACACTAGTATGTCATCTATGAATACTATCATAAACTGATCCAGATAAGAATGGAATATCCTATTCATCAAGTCCATAAATACCGCAGGAGCATTTATCAATCCAAACGGCATTACTAGGAACTCAAAATGTCCATATCTAGTTTTGAATGCAGTTTTAGGAACATCTATGTCTTTCACCTTCAACTGGTGATAGCCTGACCTCAAATCTATCTTAGAGAACACCGTTGCTCCCTTTAACTGATCGAAGAGATCATCTATACGAGGCAATGGGTACTTATTCTTAATGGTCACTTTATTCAACTGTCTATAGATTATCGTCTTTCTTCTTAACAAACAAGATTAGTGCTCCCCAAGGCGATACACTGGGTCTAATGTACCCTTTATCCACAAGTTCCTATAATTGAACTTTTAACTCTTTCAACTTCGTTGGGGCCATCCTATATGATGCTTGGGATATAGGTGCAGTACCAGGAATTAACTCAATAGTAAATTCTACTTCCCTATCAGGCGGTAAGCCTAGTAATTCTTCAGGGAACACATCTAAGAATTCTTGTACTACAGGTACATCCTCAGGTTTTAGTTTCTTATCTTGGGAAACTACTACAGATGCTAAATAAGCTTCACATCCTTTAGTCAACAGTTTTTTAGCTTTTATCACTGATATTAAACTTCCTGGGAGTATTCTTTTACTTCCTACTAGAGTTATTTCTTTTTCACCGGGTTTTCTAAACACTATTTCTCCTCTAAAGCAATCCATAGTGGAATAGTGTTTACCTAGGAAATCCATACCTAAGATAACATCAAATTCTAGTAATTCTAATGTAATCAAGTCGACCCAAAAACTTTGGTCTCCAAGAATTACTTCACAATTCCTATAATACTCATGTACCACTAGAGTATTTCCTACAGGTGTAGAGATAAATAATTCCTCATCAATACGTTCAGGTATTTTATCTATATGTAATGCACACATACTAGATATGAATGAGTGTGTAGCACCAGGATCAAATAATGCATAAGCGGATTGATTACATAAAAATATCATACCAGTTACGACATCTGAAGCCTCTTCCGCTTCCTGGTGTGTCATAGCGTACATTCTACCCTGCTGCTGCTGTGGTTGCTGTTGGGGTCGTCTAGCTACCCCTTTCTGCTTAGCTACACCGGATCCCTCACCTCTAGTTCCGGTCGTTCTAGGATTGTTTACAGCCTGGGTAACTCCTCTTTGCTCATTCTGTGCTCCATGACCTAGCTGAGGACAATCTCTTTTGAAATGCCCAGCTTGTTCGCACTGGAAACACACGTTTCTATTACCATGACATACTCCTGTATGAGGCCTACCACAGTTTACATAAAGTGGTTTCCTCCCCGTACTAGCCACCGACCCACGACCTGATACTGATCTACCACTTTGTTTAGCTATAGGTCTGGACTTCTTTCGACTCAAACTTTGTTGGTTCATGCCCCCAAAACTCCTTATCCCAACAAACTTATTCTAAAATGTCTTAGGAATCTTACCCTAAACTTTCAGCTTAGAATTCCTCGTGATTTGGTCGAAATCTCAAAATCTTCAAGACTGGCCCAGACTGATCCGACAGTCTGACCCTTCTGCATTCTTCTCAACCTCCAGCCCAGTTCCTTTGAGCCTTTTCCTCCAGCAGCCCTACTCTGAAAGCTAGACTTCCATAACTTTCAGATGGCTTTAGAATCACTCAAAATGCACGAGTAGATTGGATGATCTCCTCATCCAAAATTGACACATTCCTCTGAACCCTCACTGCCCTCTACTTTCTCTACGAAATTTATGATTTTTGTGTGATTTGAAAATGAAATCCCAACTCCCTATTTATAGGCGTTCAAATTGCTCGTGGGATCGACAGTACCTACTTGGCTGCATGGCCAAATGTTTAATCCTCCCTTTATCAACATAAGTTAACTTTACCTTGGTTCAATGTGTTCTTCCCAAACGCATCCAACATAATTTCTTAGGGTTTAAGAATTTCTCTTAATCGGACACCTAGATTTTAATTGACGTTTGCCCTTACGTCTTCAAGCTTTGTTTGTATTCAAATTAGGGTTTTTAAATGCATAATCCACCCCAACGCATCCAAATACATCACCCAGAAGTTTGCTCGGCCGTTCAATACATAGGCGAGGCATGGGCGTGACGTTCGAATGCAGTACCGGATAACGCGTGGCTAACGCACGGCCTACTCTCGCTCTCTCCACTCTTGCTCTCTCCCACTTTCTCGATCAAAATCTCGCTCTCTTTACTCTCGCTCTCTCCAACTTTCTAGCTCAAAATCTTGCTCTCTCCCACTTTCTCGCTCAAACTGCTCTCTCCAATCTCACTCTCTCCCACTTTCTCGCTCAAACTGCTCTCTCCAATCTCGCTCTCTCCCATTCTCTCGCTGGTTTTGCTCTCTTCAATCTCGCTCTCTTCCAGTTTCTCTCCAACTTTCTCTCCAATCTCGCTCTCTCCCAGTTTTCTCTCCAACTTTTCTCTCTACTCTCGCTCTCTTCAACTTTCTAGCTCAAAATCTTGCTCTCAATGATCTCACTGATCTTGCTCTCAGTGATCTCGCTGATCTCACTCTCAATGATCTCGCTCTTAGCTACTGCGAACATTGTTTGTCTTCGTGCAATTTCTACACGATTGTGCCACTAGTCACTTGCCTTCCAGTGCTTTATGCCCAACATGCATTTCACATAAATTTCCCATACTTAGCCAATTTTCCCCAAATTTTCCAAACTCAATGTCCATATTTTTCTTTTCAAATCCTCATTCTTTCTTCACCATTCCACACTAACTTTCTCAACAACCTACTTGTTATACAAATTTCATCACAATTTTACCAATTAAAGCTCAACTTAATTTATTCAAGGAAAATCTACTTAACACTTGGAAATTTCCTTCCCTTTAACTTAGGATTTAACTTTCACTTAGTTAATTCCTTTTATCACTTGCTTAAGTAAGGAAAATAGAAATCTGGGTTTCACAATCAGGCATCATTGAATGTTTGTTGGCGCATTGCATAACCCAAATGGCATGTGTCAAAAGGAAAACGTGCCACTAGGAGTGTACATAAATGCATTGAAAATCGATCCAACCAATCTAAATCTATCGAATTAAGGTTGGTCAGTCGGTTGTCGGTTTTCTTATAAAAAAAAATTGGAAAATCGATCGACCGACAAACTTTTTAAATAAAAGTAAGCTTATTAAAGCTTAATACCATAAAAAAAAACTATTGATTTAAATTTGAAAAAGTTGCAAATTATGTTAACCTAATGATAGCTCTCAAAAAGAGCTATATTTTCTTTCTTAATTTAGGCACATTAATGGATTTATGTGTTAATCATCTTATTTTCTAGGTACCGAGCAATCAAGAGGTAAAATTAGCCATTTGATGAGAAACAGGGTTAATTTGAGGCAATTTGTAGGTGATTTGAGCATCCGGGCTTCAAAGGAGTAAAAATGACCAAATTGCCCCAATTAGAGCGTCACGACGCTCGTTACATGCATAACCTCAACGCTCGTGCAACGTTGAGCGACAGAAGCTGAATATGTAGGGTAGCATCTTGGCATTGCAACGCTGTGATGATTAATGCAATGCCAATGTTCGCGGGTGCGTGCATGTACACTTAACGCTTGAGGTCTAACTCGATAAGAGCATTGCAACGCAGTGCCTATTTTATAAAATTGTTCTTTCCGAATTTGGTTAAGGAAGAGGCTAATTTCATGGAGGCTGAGGTGGTGCTTCAATTTGCTTCTTCTCCCTTCAAATTTTAGCATCTTAGTTTAGGATTTACATATTTTTTTGTGGTTGTAAATGATAGATTGAACTTTTCCTCTTCCTCTTGTCTAAGGGATGTTGAGTTAACTTCTATCTAATTTTTGGAGCAAGAACCCTATGTGTTTTTCTTGAGATTTCTGTTCTTTGGAGTTAATGCATACTAAATTTATGTTTTCTTGAATCTTGCTTGATTTTGATATATATTTGTGTGTTGGATTGATGGCCTTATCATAAATTGATGTCTTAGCTAGTTTATTTTAGGCTCATACTTTTCTCTAGTGTTTGTTTTGAAGGAAATCGAACACGAGGATTTCCATGAGCAGTAGAATAGATAATTCCAAATTACAATCATGTATGAACATTACAAATTACAGTCGTAAACAAAACAAACGGTTATGCATTCATTATAGAAATTACAACATGAAAAGTACAAATGATCAAGAAGAGAAAAGCTACGAACATTTGTCGACTCGTCTTCACAGTCCTTCTTGATCATGAACGCTCGAACACAACAACCTCGAACGCTCGAACAACACGACTGCTACACAGCACGAACACCTCGCACTCGAACTCAGCGATCGCCTTGGTCA
Organism: Benincasa hispida; assembly: GCF_027475165.1. Classification (NCBI taxonomy): domain Eukaryota; kingdom Viridiplantae; phylum Streptophyta; class Magnoliopsida; order Cucurbitales; family Cucurbitaceae; genus Benincasa; species Benincasa hispida. The sequence continues at coordinate 23,587 of NW_028327114.1, forward strand.
TGAACACCCCAGCAGCACGAACGACCTCCATAAAACCTCGACGGCATCAAGTTGAGTATGACACCACCAAGAAGGTTACCTTAGTATTTTTAGTGTGAGAATCCAGAGGGTGGGCTCTGTGTGGACTTTGTATTAGGCAAAAGAATAGAGGAAATAACAATCGTGTACACGATTGGGCAAGTGGGAAATGGCTGAAACCTACCGTATAGGTTGATGCCCAATCATTTAGCAAAAGCTAAGCGATCGTCTAGCAAAAGCTAAGCGATCGTTTAGCTCATCGTTTAGTTTCGTGTTTATCGTCTACAAACACTGCATGATCATTTACATTTTGGCAAGTTGTCGTTTAGTAAATCTGTATTTACTTGACAAGCTCCATGAGATTCTTCTACTGAGAGAGAAATGTCCAAAACAATTTTTGACAAAAACTTACTAAAATTAGGAAAACAAATTTTCTTTTATCTCACGGTTACCATGAACCACCAATAACCTCTCACTCAATTGGTTATTAGAGAAAAAGATTTAATTATCTAATAATTAGTATTATTATAAATATAAATGATAATCAACTTATCATACTATATTTATAAACCATAATTCTTTTTCTATTCCATGACACTTAATGTAAATCTCATTTACATTAATTCTCCACTAGATGTATCTCATACATCATACCAATCATATCTCATATAATAAAAAATACCTCTTGCCAATTTGAACATTTCAAATCAACACCAAGAACTGATCCTCAACAGAATCCATTGAGCTATCAAGGGAACCTTATGGACCTGTAGCTCGAAGCTCCAATAGTACATGAATAACTGACTAAACTCTTTAGTCACGAGATCCACAACTGTCAGGCACTAAAGATCGACAACTGAACTCTTCTTACCACAGATATATTATGTGTCCATTTTAACCAATCAGAAGTGCGACAACCCTTCACAGATCGCTCGTAAGTACACCTGGGCCAATAACCGTTATGCCCCTGTAGTTACATCTAACTTCTTAAGTACCACTAATTCCTCTAATGAACATAAGTCATAGTTCTACTATGACTAAGTCTACTCTTCCAAAGAGAAGTTGTGGCCTCTATGTTCAAGCCCCGGAATCAGCTCTTAAGGGAAAAATCTCTCTACTTATCCCTATTTTGGGAAAGGAGTGAATTCCATCTTGTGGATTGAGTTCCTAGCTCCTAGATCAGACAAGTCCCTAAAAGGTAGGCATGTTGAGTTGGCAATCTGGCCACTCTTACCCATACTAATCAAAGGACCGCCCTTAAAGGCAGGAGTTCTCAAAAAACTTAGGATTAAGGTCATGTGACCTATGGTCGTTTAGGTGAGATGTGAGTCTCTAGTATCAACGACGTTATATACAGAGTTTAATCATCTCGTGGTCCGGGTCTTATACAAACTATTTTTATAGGACACCCCCGCTCGCACGTCTCCGCAAGAATGCCCAGGATCTACCATCTGTAGTAGTTTACAACAATTGCAAACCTCTACAAAGTGGGTTGTATCTGTAGTATCACAAGGATCAGGTATCCCACCTTAATCCTTATACTACAGACCATTTTAGGTTATCACTTAAGGCATGATCCACTTGTATATCACATATACATGCTTAAGTTCACATAAGATAACCAAAGAGTTTTGTTTATTGGATATGAGTAAATGTGAGAATTAAATAACAATTATTTTATTCATCAAACAATGTGTATCTTTACAAAACAACGAGACTCCGGGAGAATTAGGACACCAAAGCCCACACGTTTACGCTTAAGATCACTCCGGTAGCAAATGGTTGAATGTGTATGCTAGGATTTGTAGTCTAATCTTGGGTCTTAGGATGCATGTTTGATCTAGGTTTAGGGATAAATCGGTTGATTGAGTTAGGGCTTCCCCATTAATTAATCAACACAATGGAATCCTAAAGCTTAATGCATATGTGCTTAGTCTTAATTGATCGCTATTGAACCCAATTAGGATTTAATGAATGTAGTTTAATTAGGACACTTTCTTGGTTCGGTCCTAGCTAATTGTCCGCCTTTGTAGAGGCTAGCTTGGTCGTGTCAAGTGAGTGTTGTGTAGGCATAAATCGATTGTATGTCCAATTAATGGATTTTGATGATTGAAATTACATAGGATCTCTTTTGCTCTCGAAACTAGATAATTCCTATCCTTAGTTTACATTTATCCGCTTTTATTTCAATTTCTTACACGTTTATCTCTTTCACACCAAACCCCCCTATTTACCACTCTAATAGGAAATTGGCTTAACGAAACAAGTCGCGCTTCCTTGCAAATCGACCCGGACTTATCACTATTCTTACATCTTTGTAGTGATAAAGTAGTTTGGTGTCATTATAAAATTTCTTTTGATTTGTGGCACTTTTCTGGAATTAAACGACACCACAAAAGAGCCACTATCATCTAACAATAACACTTCATCAATCCATATTCATCTTTCCTTTTCATTCATCTTGACTTTGCTTTAAAAAAAGGAGGGAAAAAAAAGACCAAACCAACCGGCTCGATCAACAATCCAACGAATTTTACACACTTTTTTGGTCGATTTTCGATGCCGATTTTCTCCCAAAACCGACATCGATCTACTGATATTCACCCCTAAGTGCCATAGGAGCACGTGAACGTGGTTTTCCTCTAATCCTCGAGCACTATCATGATCTGATTGTTCCCCGAATGCCCGTCAAGGAAACAATAGTACTCTTTACCAGCTAACCAATCTAACATTTGATCTATCAAAAGCAACAAAAAGTGATCCTTCTTCGTGGCCTTGTTAAGCTTGTGGTAGTCCATGCAGACTCACCATCCTGTTACAATTTGTATCGGGATGAGCTTGTTTTTTTCATTTACCACTATGGTCATTCAGCCTTTTTTCGATATGCACTGTACTAGACTAACCCATCATTGTCGGAAATGGGATAAATCACTCTGATGTTTAGCCACTTGATGATTTCTTTGCGGACAACTTCTTTCATGTTTGGATTTAACCGCCTTTGACTCTTAATTGAATTCCTTGCTTCTTCTTCTAGGTTAATTGGATGCATACAAAATGAAGGAAGGATTCCTCTGATGTCAACTATTGTCCAGCCAATCGCTTGCAAGCTTACTTAGAATTTTCAGCAACAATTTTTCATCTTGTTCTGTTAGCTCAACAACAATGATTACTAGCAATGTGTTATCTTGACCTAGATATGCATATTTTAAATGTGCCGGCAGTGGCTTCAAGTCAATCCTTGGTGGTTCAATTACCAACGGTTTGAGTGTTTTTGATATTTCACGTTCTACTACTAGACATGCTATTCCTACTACTAGAGCAACCTGCTATGTTGTTTCTTCAATCTCCTCTTATACTTCTCAAACTCCTCTCGATGTCTAACGTCCTGCACATTTGAAAACAAAGCATCAATAGAATCAATGAAAGAACACTCATCCAAATCTCCTAGAAATTTTAGTGCACTTGACACATTAAACGAAATCTTTTGGTCATTAACTCGCATAGTCAATTCTCCCTTTTACACATCAATAACCCTCCCAATTACCAAAGAATTATCGGCATTTCCTTATCTGATTCACAGTCTAAATTTATAAAGTCCATAGGAAACACGAACTTCTCTACTTTTACTAAAACATTCTCAATCTTTCCCACTGGCTTAATGATGGATCTGTCAGCTAACTGTGACATCACCGTGGTTGGCTTCACTCCTCAATGCGAAATAGAGTGAAAATGGAGTAAGGTATCAAATTTATGTTTGCCCCCAGGTCACACAACACTCTACCTAGGCTCTGTCCTCCAATTGAGCAAGGAATAGTGAAGTTTTAAGGGTCTTTCAGCTTAGGAGGAATCTTTCTACTAATCATCATACTATAACATTCATTTTACGCAACATTTTTTAATTCCGACAACTTTCGTTTCTTAAAAAAAATATCTTTTAGAAACTTGATATAGTTTGACATCTCTTCCAGATCCTCAACTAAAGGATGTTGATATATAATTGCTTGAGTATATCCAAGAACTTCTTGAACTGCATGTCTTTGTTGGTCTTTTGAAGCTTTAGGGTAAAGGTACAAATGGTTTATATGCTGCTACCTCTTTCTTGTCTGTTGACACCCTTGACATTTCATCTTCTTCATTCTTTTTGCCTTTTCCATCTACTGTCTTTGTTTCCACATCTTTTAGAATCGTATCTTCTTTAGACTTGACAGTTTTTGTTTCTTTCTTTCTACACTGTACTTGTTTTTCATATATTTTCGGTCCTTCATATTCCACTTCTCTTCTTAGTGTAATAACCGTACACTGCTCCTTTCCATTTAGCTTTGGTGCTTCTGTGTTATTGGGTAAGGCTCTGGGCAGTATGTTCTGAATCTCCTTTGCCAACTAGCCCACTTGCACTTCTAAGTTTCTTAGAGCCATACCATTTCTTGTTATATACTCTTTCATTATTTCTACCATGATGGGATTTTTTTTAGTAGGCTTCACAGAAGGTTAGGCTTGAGGCTACTGTCGCGACACTTGTGGGTTGCTCTTGTTTGTTACTGCATATACTTGTGATGTTGTTAGGCTTTAAATCCACTTTACTCTAATTTAAAACATCAACATCAAGTGTTGTTTGATGGAAGACATCAAGGTCTAGACTTAGAATTTGATTTTGTGTTATGTGTTGCCTTTAGTAAGGGTTGATCTAAAATTAGGAGAGAAGTAATATTTAATAAGATTGAAAAAGGTTAAATATCTCAAAGTAATATCAGTTCTAGATTTGTTCATCTATTTCTGAAAGAAATCGTGAGAGATATTATATTCAATATCTAAAGATTTGCCAATATGGTTCATTGATTCAAATCTTATGTCTGCAACGTAAATAATTTCAAATCAAGTTGAAAAGTAGAAGTTGATTGTGCATTCTCAAAAGTTGAATGGTTTGTCTTTGACAGGCTTGATGGAATTGGTCTCCTGGTATGGATTATATAGGTCATAGCTCAGTTTTGAGCGGTCTATTGCGATAGACTTGATGAAGCAATTAATGTGATTGTGAAGGTATGACCTACTATGGAAAAGTTTAAGGGTATTTTTCTAGAGCTTTCACGTTGATTTGAGGTTCTATGAGCATGGCCTTAAATAACACGCTCTTATCACGGAACCGATGGGAATTAAAGGAGTAAAACATGTTGTGTGGTTCTCGACCATAGTTATTGAAAATTCAAGAGGTAACTCACTCTCTCTAATGAACTTGTTGCTCTACTTCACTATGCATTAGTTCAAATCGAAAGATGTTGAGGTTTAAGTTTATTCTCTTATATTTGCTCATATAAATTATTTATTGTTTTTTATTCTCAATCATTCGTGGGGGATTGATGGGAATGACTAGTTAATTAGTCATTTGCTGGAATGACTTGTCATAAAATTAGCCAAAGATTTCTAGATGTATTTTCATATTTAATTTAAATTTGAAAACGGTTTTCTGTATTTAATTTAGATATGAATTTTTTCCCTATTTAATTTAGATATGAAATGTTTTTGTATTTAATTAAGATCTGAAACGATTTTTTACATTTAATTTAGAAAAATGCCATGGTTGTTTTAGTCTTCAAGGGTGAGATTTGAGTTTGGCATGATATTTCTCTTTATTAAAAATGATTTAATTTTGAACAAAGTTTTCATTCAATTTTAATCCTTCTACGATGAGTACACATTCAAGAAGGGTGTTGTGTTATCTTTAGAAAGCAACCGACTTTTGGTGATTTAGCACTGAGTTCATGCCGATTTTGCTTTCAAGACAATGGTATATCCACGGCACAAGGGTCGACATTTGAATCCTATAAGTTTCTTCCAAAAATAAAACACCATGCTTGCATGAAGAAATGCTAAATTAATTTTACTCCAAAAATTAATTTCCATTATATGCCATCACTTATAAGGAAAGACACCAAAAATAATTAATTCTCTTTCCTTATGTATTTTATTTTTTTACCTTAAGTGGTTTTATCCTTTGGTGTACCAATTTTCTTTCATGGTTGTATATAAGAAATTGTTCTAAAAATGTACAGAACACATATGAAAATATACAATCAGCTTCTACTTTTCAACTTGATTTGAAATTATTTACGTTGCAGACATAAGATTTGAACCAATGAACCATATTGGAAAATCTTTAGATATCTCTTGCAATCTAAAAATAGAGAATATAATATCTCTCACAGTAATGCGTCTAGATCTTCCAGATTAAACCAAATCTACATACCTTGAGAAGAAGACCTTCCACTGCTGAAAAGAAAGAACAACCCATGACTGAAACTGTCATTTCCATATCTATGTTAGAGGTTGCGGATATTATAATAGAGTTTTCACAATTTGTTACTCATATTTAACCAGAAAAAATTAAACAAAACCCACAAAAGAAAGAAACCAGTTTTGATGCCGACACCGATGACTAGGACAAAGAAACATAGGAAACAATGGAAGAAGAAGGCAAAATAGAGTAAATATTTGACGATTCTCGAGATGTCGGTGGCGATGAGAGATCTGATTGTGGAGATAGGTGGGTATGAAATTAGACTTGTGATTCAAAAATAACTTCAAGATATTGATTTAAATAAGAACCATGGGTACTTATCTCTGCCGATAAAAAAATTGTTGTTTGATTTTGCAACAGAGGATGAGAGAAAATTGTTGAGCGAAGTGGAAAACCAAAACAAGAAAAGATGAGGGTGTTGATTTTAGATGTTGTTCTTGAAGAAAGAATGATTTGTTTGAAGAAGTGGAAGATTGGAAGTGGAGATGTATATTGTTTGACTACTAAATGGAATTTGTTGGGGAGGAAATAGGATTGAAAAGTGGAGAACATATTCAACTTTGGAGCTTCACAAAAGATGATGAATTTGAGGCTTATTGTCTTTGCTTCGTGTGGTTAAGCTAGTACGTTACTAATTTATCATAGGAAAGATTATGGACTAAAATTGATGATCAAGACTTAGTAGGGATCAAAATAAACATTTTTTTAATAGTTTAGGGACTAAAAGCAAATATGTCTGAAAGTTTAGAGACCAAAATAGAACGAGATTCAAAGTTTAGGGACCAAAATAGATAAAAACTTAAATGTATTCTTGTTACTTACTTTTCTGAAATATTTTATTACTTTTTTTTCTTTTTTTTGAGTTTTTGGGAAATTATGAATTTCATCCTTTTATATAAGGTTGTCAATTTTAGCTCTAATTAACTTTGTTAAAAATACCATTTGATCTCAAACATTGATGATAATAACAATTTAGTTTCTATACTTTCAAATTTATAACAATTTAGTCTCTAAACTTTCATAAATATCAATTTTGTCATTTTAGATTAGGATTTGTAACAATTTAGTTTCGGTCTTCAAAAACTAAGATTAATGAAATTTCTTACCTATTTAGATTGATAAACTAATTAAGGGTCAAGTTTTGTTCATAAATTATAAATACAGGTCTGCTTGGCAACTAATTTATTTTTTTGTTTTCTATTTTATTTCTTAGTTTTTTTAAAAACAAGTTTGTTTGGTAATTAATTGAATTTTTTGTTTTTACAATTTAAAAAATGGTTTGAAAATTGTGAAGTAATTATGAAAGCGAAAAAAAAGAAGTCTTTAATTTATAGGATATTTGTAATACATAGTAGAATAATAGAAAAAATCTAAAAATATATTACATCTTTAAAATATTTGCAAATATGGATGAGTTAACTAGTCAATCTTTGAATTTCTTTTTAATTTCTAATTTTGCTCTCCCTTATCTTATTTGATGTACACCTTCTCTTTGTTTAATCTTTTTATTTTCTTTTTTTTCTTCATCAGTATTTGCTTCTTCACTTTCTTTTATTTTATTTTATTCTTTTCTTTATCTGATCTTTGCTTCTTTCCTTTATTTTTTTTAGTTTCTTTCATTTTCTTCTTTTTTCCTTTCATTTTCTTTCCTTTATTTTTTATTTTCTTTCATATCCTTTATATTTTTATTTTTTGATTAGAAAATTAAAAAATATTCAAAAATTGACTAGTCAACTCATCCATATTTGCAAATATTTTAAAGATGTAATATATTTTTAGATTTTTTTTCTTATTCTACTATGTATTATAAATTAAAGATTTCCCTTTTTGTTCGCTTTCATAATTACTTCACAATTTCCAAACCATTTTTTAAATTGTAAAAACAAAAAATTCAATTACTTACCAAACAAACTTGACTTTAAGTCTATTTCTTCATTTGTTTTTGAAAATATTTTAATGACTTTAAGGTAGCACCTTGGCATTGCAACGCTGTGATGATTAATGCAATGCCAATGTTCGCGGGTGCGTGCATGTACACTTAACGCTTGAGGTCTAACTCGATAAGAGCATTGCAACGCAGTGCCTATTTTATAAAATTGTTCTTTCCGAATTTGGTTAAGGAAGAGGCTAATTTCATGGAGGCTGAGGTGGTGCTTCAATTTGCTTCTTCTCCCTTCAAATTTTAGCATCTTAGTTTAGGATTTACATATTTTTTTGTGGTTGTAAATGATAGATTGAACTTTTCCTCTTCCTCTTGTCTAAGGGATGTTGAGTTAACTTCTATCTAATTTTTGGAGCAAGAACCCTATGTGTTTTTCTTGAGATTTCTGTTCTTTGGAGTTAATGCATACTAAATTTATGTTTTCTTGAATCTTGCTTGATTTTGATATATATTTGTGTGTTGGATTGATGGCCTTATCATAAATTGATGTCTTAGCTAGTTTATTTTAGGCTCATACTTTTCTCTAGTGTTTGTTTTGAAGGAAATCGAACACGAGGATTTCCATGAGCAGTAGAATAGATAATTCCAAATTACAATCATGTATGAACATTACAAATTACAGTTGTAAACAAAACAAACGGTTATGCATTCATTATAGAAATTACAACATGAAAAGTACAAATGATCAAGAAGAGAAAAGCTACGAACATTTGTCGACTCGTCTTCACAGTCCTTCTTGATCATGAACGCTCGAACACAACAACCTCGAACGCTCGAACAACACGACTGCTACATAGCACGAACACCTCGCACTCGAACTCAGTGATCGCCTTGGTCATGAACACCCCAGCAACACGAACGACCTCCATAAAACTTCGACGGCAACAAGTTGAATATGACACCACCAAGAAGTTTACCTTAGTATTTTTAGTGTGAGAATCCAGAGGGTGGGCTCTGTGTGGACTTTGTATTAGGCAAAAGAATGGAGGAAATAACAATCGTGTACACGATTGGGCAAGTGGGAAATGGCTGAAACCTACCGTATAGGTTGATGCCCAATCATTTAGCAAAAGCTAAGCGATCGTCTAGCAAAAGCTAAGCGATCGTTTAGCTCATCGTTTAGTTTCGTGTTTATCGTCTACAAACACTGCATGATCATTTACCTTTTGGCAAGTTGTCGTTTAGTAAATCTGTATTTACTTGACAAGCTCCATGAGATTCTTCTACCGAGAGAGAAATATCCAAAACAATTTTTGACAAAAACTTACTAAAATTAGGAAAACAAATTTTCTTTTATCTCACGGTTACCATGAACCACCAATAACCTCCCACTCAATTGGTTATTAGAGAAAAAGATTTAATTATCTAATAATTAGTATTATTATAAATATAAATGATAACCAACTTATCATACTATATTTATAAACCATAATTCTTTTTCTATTCCATGACACTTAATGTAAATCTCATTTACATTAATTCTCCACTAGATGTATCTCATACATCATACCAATCATATCTCATATAATAAAAAATACCTCTTGCCAATTTGAACATTTCAAATCAACACCAAGAACTAATCCTCAACAGAATCCATTGAGCTATCAAGGGGACCTTATGGACTTGTAGCTCGAAGCTCCAATAGTACATGAATAACTGACTAAACTCTTTAGTCACGAGATCCACAACTGTCAGGCACTAAAGATCGACAACTGAACTCTCCTTACCACAGATATATTATGTGTCCATTTTAACCAATCAGAAGTGCGACAACCTTTCACAGATCGCTCGTAAGTACACCTGGGCCAATAACCGTTATGCCCCTGTAGTTACACCTAACTTCTTAAGTACCACTCATCCCTCTAATGAACATAAGTCATAGTTCTACTATGACTGAGTCCTCTCTTCCACAGAGAAGTTGTGGCCTCTATGTTCAAGCCCCGGAATCAGCTCTTAAGGGAACAATCTCTCTACTTATCCCTATTTTGGGAAAGGAGTGAATTCCATCTTGTGGATTGAGTTCCTAGCTCCTAGATCAGACAAGTCCCTAAAAGGTAGGCATGTTGAGTTGGCAATCTGGCCACTCTTACCCATACTAATCAAAGGACCGCCCTTAAAGGCAGGAGTTCTCAAAAAACTCAAGATTAAGGTCATGTGACCTATGGTCGTTTAGGTGAGATGTAAGTCTCTAGTATCAACGACGTTATATACAGAGTTTAATCATCTCATGGTCCGGGTCTTATACAAACTCTTTTTATAGGACACCTCCGCTCGCACGTCTTCACATGAATGCCCAGGATCTACCATCTGTAGTAGTTTACAACAATTGCAAACCTCTACAAAGTGGGTTGTATCCGTAGTGTCACAAGGATCAGGTATCCCACCTTAATCCTTATATTACAGACCATTTTAGGTTATCACTTAAGGCATGATCCACTTGTATATCACATATACATGCTTAAGTTCACATAAGATAACCAAAGAGTTTTGTTTATTGGATATGAGTAAATGTGAGAATTAAATAACAATTATTTTATTCATCAAACAATGAGTATCTTTACAAAACAACGAGACTCCGGGAGAATTAGGACACCAAAGCCCACATGTTTACGCTTAAGATCACTCCGGTAGCAAATGGCTGAATGTGTATGCTAGGATTTGTAGTCTAATCTTGGGTCTTAGGATGCATGTTTGATCTAGGTTTAGGGATAAATCGGTTGATTGAGTTAGGGCTTCCCCATTAATTAATCAACACAATGGAATCCTAAAGCTTAATGCATATGTGCTTAGTCTTAATTGATCGCTATTGAACCCAATTAGGATTTAATGAATGTAGTTTAATTAGGACACTTTCTTGGTTCGGTCCTAGCTAGTTGTCCGCCTTTGTAGAGGCTAGCTTGGTCGTGTCAAGTGAGTGTTGTGTAGGCATAAATCGATTGTATGTCCAATTAATGGATTTTGATGATTGAAATTACATAGGATCTCTTTTGCT
>NW_028327115.1:0-1000 GCF_027475165.1 Benincasa hispida
AATAAATCTAATAAACTAAAAGATCTATGACTATTATATGAGTACTTGAACTTTATGTGGAGAAATAAAAGTGGATCAAGTTTGAGTAAATGGTAAAAATGATCTATAGTATACAAATAAGATTGGGTGCCTTATTCAGGTAATACTATTAGATGCGGCCCACTCTGTAGTTGTTACAAAGAATTGTAAAGTGCTACAAACGAGGTGATCATGATTCGTTCATGTGGTGACATGAGGAGTGGGGATGTCCTTTACAATGAGTTTGCATAAGATCGGACCAAGAAATAAGTCACTCTTACTTTATAACGTTGTTTACTGTTTAAGACTGACTATTTCATACCGTGACCTAGGTAACTTAACCTTAATCTTGAGCTAACTATGGACTCCTTTTTATTTGGGATTAGCATTTGATCTGCATAAGTGAGAGTAGTCCAACAACACTGCTTCATAAGCCTCCCATTTTGGGGATAAGGCTGGATAGATAGCTGAGGACATAAGGTGCAAGATGGAATTCACGCCTACCCGATTTAAGGATAAGGAAGGTTGTTCTCTTAAGTGCTGAATCTAGGTCTTGAACAAGGGACCCCACCATCTCATTGGCCTAAGAGGGATCTGGTTTAGTAATTAGATCACAAATCAATTGTTCATTAGAGGATCAGTAGAAACAAGACGTAATTTCAAGGATAAAACAACATTTGACCCAACCGTTACTACGAATAACCTGTGAAGGGTTGTCTTACTAAGTATGGTTAAATCAAGTGGGCACAAATATATCTACAATGAGGAGAGTGAAAATGTCGATGTATAGTGGTGTGACTCGATAATTAACGAATATTGGTTAATTTGGTCTAAAGAGTTTTAGCCAATTAATGTCAAATCGTTGAAGCTTATGATCTATAGGTTCATAAGGTCCCTCTACTAGCTTGTAAAATATGAACACCTTGAATTAGTAAATTGAGGGAATTTTGAATGATATCAATTTGAAGTGTTCAAATTGAAT
>NW_028327116.1:0-26410 GCF_027475165.1 Benincasa hispida
TTGCTCTCTCCCACTTTCTCGCTCAAACTGCTCTCTCCAATCTCACTCTCTCCCACTTTCTCGCTCAAACTGCTCTCTCCAATCTCGCTCTCTCCCATTCTCTCGCTGGTTTTGCTCTCTTCAATCTCGCTCTCTCCCAGTTTCTCTCCAACTTTCTCTCCAATCTCGCTCTCTCCCAGTTTTCTCTCCAACTTTTCTCTCTACTCTCGCTCTCTCCAACTTTCTAGCTCAAAATCTTGCTCTCAATGATCTCACTGATCTTGCTCTCAGTGATCTCGCTGATCTCACTCTCAATGATCTCGCTCTTAGCTACTGCGAACATTGTTTGTCTTCGTGTAATTTCTACACGATTGTGCCACTAGTCACTTGCCTTTCAGTGCTTTATGCCCAACATGCATTTCACATAAATTTCCCATACTTAGCCAATTTTCCCCAAATTTTCCAAACTCAATGTCCATATTTTTCTTTTCAAATCCTCATTCTTTCTTCACCATTCCACACTAACTTTCTCAACAACCTACTTGTTATACAAATTTCATCACAATTTTACCAATTAAAGCTCAACTTAATTTATTCAAGGAAAATCTACTTAACACTTGGAAATTTCCTTCCCTTTAACTTAGGATTTAACTTTCACTTAGTTAATTCCTTTTATCACTTGCTTAAGTAAGGAAAATAGAAATCTGGGTTTCACAATCAGGCATCATTGAATGTTTGTTGGCGCATTGCATAACCCAAATGGCATGTGTCAAAAGGAAAACATGCCACTAGGAGTGTACATAAATGCATTGAAAATCGATCCAACCAATCTAAATCTATCGAATTAAGGTTGGTCAGTCGGTTGTCAGTTTTCTTATAAAAAAAATTGGAAAATCGATCGACCGACAAACTTTTTAAATAAAAGTAAGCTTATTAAAGCTTAATACCATAAAAAAAAAACTATTGATTTAAATTTGAAAAAGTTGCAAATTATGTTAACCTAATGATAGCTCTCAAAAAGAGCTATATTTTCTTTCTTAATTTAGGCACATTAATGGATTTATGTGTTAATCATCTTATTTTCTAGGTACCGAGCAATCAAGAGGTAAAATTAGCCATTTGATGAGAAACAGGGTTAATTTGAGGCAATTTGTAGGTGATTTGAGCATCCGGGCTTCAAAGGAGTAAAAATGACCAAATTGCCCCAATTAGAGCGTCACGACGCTCGTTACATGCATAACCTCAACGCTCGTGCAACGTTGAGCGACAGAAGCTGAATATGTAGGGTAGCATCTTGGCATTGCAACGCTGTGATGATTAATGCAATGCCAATGTTCGCGGGTGCGTGCATGTACACTTAACGCTTGAGGTCTAACTCGATAAGAGCATTGCAACGCAGTGCCTATTTTATAAAATTGTTCTTTCCGAATTTGGTTAAGGAAGAGGCTAATTTCATGGAGGCTGAGGTGGTGCTTCAATTTGCTTCTTCTCCCTTCAAATTTTAGCATCTTAGTTTAGGATTTACATATTTTTTTGTGGTTGTAAATGATAGATTGAACTTTTCCTCTTCCTCTTGTCTAAGGGATGTTGAGTTAACTTCTATCTAATTTTTGGAGCAAGAACCCTATGTGTTTTTCTTGAGATTTCTGTTCTTTGGAGTTAATGCATACTAAATTTATGTTTTCTTGAATCTTGCTTGATTTTGATATATATTTGTGTGTTGGATTGATGGCCTTATCATAAATTGATGTCTTAGCTAGTTTATTTTAGGCTCATACTTTTCTCTAGTGTTTGTTTTGAAGGAAATCGAACACGAGGATTTCCATGAGCAGTAGAATAGATAATTCCAAATTACAATCATGTATGAACATTACAAATTACAGTCGTAAACAAAACAAACGGTTATGCATTCATTATAGAAATTACAACATGAAAAGTACAAATGATCAAGAAGAGAAAAGCTACGAACATTTGTCGACTCGTCTTCACAGTCCTTCTTGATCATGAACGCTCGAACACAACAACCTCGAACGCTCGAACAACACGACTGCTACATAGCACGAACACCTCGCACTCGAACTCAGTGATCGCCTTGGTCATGAACACCCCAGCAACACGAACGACCTCCATAAAACTTCGACGGCAACAAGTTGAATATGACACCACCAAGAAGTTTACCTTAGTATTTTTAGTGTGAGAATCCAGAGGGTGGGCTCTGTGTGGACTTTGTATTAGGCAAAAGAATGGAGGAAATAACAATCGTGTACACGATTGGGCAAGTGGGAAATGGCTGAAACCTACCGTATAGGTTGATGCCCAATCATTTAGCAAAAGCTAAGCGATCGTCTAGCAAAAGCTAAGCGATCGTTTAGCTCATCGTTTAGTTTCGTGTTTATCGTCTACAAACACTGCATGATCATTTACCTTTTGGCAAGTTGTCGTTTAGTAAATCTGTATTTACTTGACAAGCTCCATGAGATTCTTCTACCGAGAGAGAAATATCCAAAACAATTTTTGACAAAAACTTACTAAAATTAGGAAAACAAATTTTCTTTTATCTCACGGTTACCATGAACCACCAATAACCTCCCACTCAATTGGTTATTAGAGAAAAAGATTTAATTATCTAATAATTAGTATTATTATAAATATAAATGATAACCAACTTATCATACTATATTTATAAACCATAATTCTTTTTCTATTCCATGACACTTAATGTAAATCTCATTTACATTAATTCTCCACTAGATGTATCTCATACATCATACCAATCATATCTCATATAATAAAAAATACCTCTTGCCAATTTGAACATTTCAAATCAACACCAAGAACTAATCCTCAACAGAATCCATTGAGCTATCAAGGGGACCTTATGGACTTGTAGCTCGAAGCTCCAATAGTACATGAATAACTGACTAAACTCTTTAGTCACGAGATCCACAACTGTCAGGCACTAAAGATCGACAACTGAACTCTCCTTACCACAGATATATTATGTGTCCATTTTAACCAATCAGAAGTGCGACAACCTTTCACAGATCGCTCGTAAGTACACCTGGGCCAATAACCGTTATGCCCCTGTAGTTACACCTAACTTCTTAAGTACCACTCATCCCTCTAATGAACATAAGTCATAGTTCTACTATGACTGAGTCCTCTCTTCCACAGAGAAGTTGTGGCCTCTATGTTCAAGCCCCGGAATCAGCTCTTAAGGGAAAATCTCTCTACTTATCCCTATTTTGGGAAAGGAGTGAATTCCATCTTGTGGATTGAGTTCCTAGCTCCTAGATCAGACAAGTCCCTAAAAGGTAGGCATGTTGAGTTGGCAATCTGGCCACTCTTACCCATACTAATCAAAGGACCGCCCTTAAAGGCAGGAGTTCTCAAAAAACTCAAGATTAAGGTCATGTGACCTATGGTCGTTTAGGTGAGATGTAAGTCTCTAGTATCAACGACGTTATATACAGAGTTTAATCATCTCATGGTCCGGGTCTTATACAAACTCTTTTTATAGGACACCTCCGCTCGCACGTCTTCACATGAATGCCCAGGATCTACCATCTGTAGTAGTTTACAACAATTGCAAACCTCTACAAAGTGGGTTGTATCCGTAGTGTCACAAGGATCAGGTATCCCACCTTAATCCTTATATTACAGACCATTTTAGGTTATCACTTAAGGCATGATCCACTTGTATATCACATATACATGCTTAAGTTCACATAAGATAACCAAAGAGTTTTGTTTATTGGATATGAGTAAATGTGAGAATTAAATAACAATTATTTTATTCATCAAACAATGAGTATCTTTACAAAACAACGAGACTCCGGGAGAATTAGGACACCAAAGCCCACATGTTTACGCTTAAGATCACTCCGGTAGCAAATGGCTGAATGTGTATGCTAGGATTTGTAGTCTAATCTTGGGTCTTAGGATGCATGTTTGATCTAGGTTTAGGGATAAATCGGTTGATTGAGTTAGGGCTTCCCCATTAATTAATCAACACAATGGAATCCTAAAGCTTAATGCATATGTGCTTAGTCTTAATTGATCGCTATTGAACCCAATTAGGATTTAATGAATGTAGTTTAATTAGGACACTTTCTTGGTTCGGTCCTAGCTAGTTGTCCGCCTTTGTAGAGGCTAGCTTGGTCGTGTCAAGTGAGTGTTGTGTAGGCATAAATCGATTGTATGTCCAATTAATGGATTTTGATGATTGAAATTACATAGGATCTCTTTTGCTCTCGAAACTAGATAATTCCTATCCTTAGTTTACATTTATCCCCTTTTATTTCAATTTCTTACACGTTTATCTCTTTCACACCAAACCCCCCTATTTACCACTCTAATAGGAAATTGGCTTAACGAAACAAGTCGCGCTTCCCTGCGAATCGACCCGAACTTATCACTATTCTTACATCTTTGTAGTGATAAAGTAGTTTGGTGTCATTATAAAATTTCTTTTGATTTGTGGCACTTTTCTGGAATTAAACGACACCACAAAAGAGCCACTATCACCTAACAATAACACTTCATCAATCCATATTCATCTTTCCTTTTCATTCATCTTGACTTATCTTTAAAAAAATGAGGAAAAAAAAAAGACCAAACCAACCGGCTCGATCAACAATCCAACGAATTTTACACACTTTTTTGGTCGATTTTCGATGCCGATTTTCTCCCAAAACCGACATCGATCAACTGATATTCACCCCTAAGTGCCATAAGAGCACGTGAACGTGGTTTTCCTCTAATCTTCGAGCACTATCATGATCTGGTTGTTCCCCGAATACCCGTCAAGGAAACAATAGTACTCTTTACCAGCTAACCAATCTAACATTTGATCTATCAAAAGCAACAAAAAGTGATCCTTCTTCGTGGCCTTGTTAAGCTTGTGGTAGTCCATGCAGACTCACCATCCTGTTACCATTTGTATCTGGATGAGCTTGTTTTTTTCATTTACCACTATGGTCATTCAGCCTTTTTTCGATATGCACTGTACTAGACTAACCCATCATTGTCGGAAATGGGATAAATCACTCCGATGTTTAGCCACTTGATGATTTCTTTGCGGACAACATCTTTCATGTTTGGATTTAACCGCCTTTGACTCTCAATTGAATTCCTTGCTTCTTCTTCTAGGTTAATTGGATGCATACAAAATGAAGGAAGGATTTCTCTGATGTCAACTATTGTCCAGCCAATCGCTTGCTTATGCTTACTTAGAATTTTCAGCAACAATTTTTCATCTTGTTCTGTTAGCTCAACAACAATGATTACTAGCAATGTGTTATCTTGACCTAGATATGCATATTTTAAATGTGCCGGCAGTGGCTTCAAGTCAATCCTTGGTGGTTCAATTACCAATGGTTTGAGTGTTTTTGATATTTCACGGTCTACTACTAGACATGTTATTCCTACTACTAGAGCAACCTGCTATGTTGTTTCTTCAATCTCCTCTTATACTTCTTCCAACTCCTCTCGATGTCTAACGTCCTGCACATTTGAAAACAAAGCATCAATGGAATCAATGAAAGAACACTCATCCAAATCTCCTAGAAATTTTAGTGCACTTGACACATTAAACGAAATCTTTTGGTCATTGACTCGCATAGTCAATTCTCCCTTTTACACATCAATAACCCTCCCAATTACCAAAGAATTATCAGCATTTCCTTATCTGATTCACAGTCTAAATTTATAAAGTCCATAGGAAACACGAACTTGTCTACTTTTACTAAAACATTCTCAATCTTTCCCACTGGCTTAATGATGGATCTGTCAGCTAACTGCGACATCACCGTGGTTGGCTTCACTCCTCAATGCCAAATAGAGTGAAAATGGAGTAAGGTATCAAATTTATGTTTGCCCCCAGGTCATACAACACTCTACCTAGGCTCTGTCCTCCAATTGAGCAAGGAATAGTGAAGTTCTAAGGGTCTTTTAGCTTAGGAGGAATCTTTCTACTAATCATCATACTATAACATTCAGTTTACGCAACACTTTTAAATTCCGACAACTTTCGTTTCTTAAAAAAAATATCTTTTAGAAACTTGATATAGTTTGACATCTCTTCCAGATCCCCAACTAAAGGATGTTGATATATAATTGCTTGAGTATATCCAAGAACTTCTTGAACTGCATGTCTTTGTTGGTCTTTTGAAGCTTTAGGGTAAAGGTACAAATGGTTTATATGCTGCTACCTCTTTCTTGTCTGTTGACACCCTTGACATTTCATCTTCTTCATTCTTTTTGCCTTTTCCATCTACTGTCTTTGTTTCCACATCTTTTAGAATCGTATCTTCTTTAGACTTGACATTTTTTGTTTCTTTCTTTCTACACTGTACTTGTTTTTCGGTCCTTCATATTCCACTTCTCTTCTTAGTGTAATAACCGTACACTGCTCCTTTCCATTTAGCTTTGGTGCTTCTGTGTTATTGGGTAAGGCTCTGGGCAGTATGTTCTGAATCTCCTTTGCCAACGAGCCCACTTGCACTTCTAAGTTTCTTAGAGCCATACCATTTCTTGTTATATACTCTTTCATTATTTCTACCATGATGGGACTTTTTTTAGTAGGCTTCACAGAAGGTTAGGCTTGAGGCTACTGTCGCGACACTTGTGGGAATCTAGGTGGGTTGCTCTTGTTTGTTACTGCATGTACTTGTGATGTTGTTAGGCTTTGACCATGCAAAATTTGGGTGCAATCTCCATTCAGGGTTGTAAATATTGGAATAGGGATTCCAATGCTTTTGTGTTGGGTTTTATGTCCTAAAACTCATGGTTTGTAAGTAATAAACTTATTCTAAAATTCAATAAAGTTATTATTGAAGTTTGATTCAATAAAATTGTTATTCAATTTATGAATTGCTTATTTCGTTTTAGAAATAAATCCAATGAACTAAAAGATCCATGACTATTATATGAGTACTTGAACTTTATGTGGAGACATAAAAGTGGATCAAGTTTGAGTAAATGGTAAAAATGATCTATAGTATACAAATAAGGTTGGGTGCCTTATTCTGGTAATACTATTAGATACGGCCCACACTGTAATTGTTACAAATAATTGTAAAGTGCTACAAACGAGGTGATCCTGATTCGTTCATGTGGTTATGTCCTTTACAATGAGTTTGCATAAGATCGGACCAAGAAATAAATCGCTCTTACTTTATAACGTTGTTTACTGTTTAAGACTGACTATTTCATAGCGTGACCTAGGTAACTTAACTTTAATCTTGAGCTAACTATGAACTCCTGTTTATTCGGGATTATCCTTTGATCTGCATAGGTGAGAGTAGTCCAACAACAATGCTTAATAAGCCTCCCATTTGGGGATAAGGCCGAGTAGATAGCTGGAGACAAAGGGTGCAAAATGGAATTCACGCCTATCCGATTTAAGGATAAGGAAGGTTGTTCTCTTAAGTGTTGAATCTAGGTCTTGAACAAGGGACCCCACCATCTCATTGGCCCAAGAGGGATCTGATTTAGTAATTAGATCACAAACCAATTGTTCATTAGAGGATCAGTGGAAGCAAGACGTAATTTCAAGGGTAAAACAACATTTGACCCAACCGTTACTACGAATAACCTGTGAAGGGTTGACTTACTGATTATGGTGAAATCAAGTGGACACAAATATATCTACAATGAGGAGAGTGAAAATGTCGAGGTGGTTTGAATTTGAATAGTTCAAATTCAAATTATGGTTTGTATAATTATATTTGATATAATTAATTAATGTTTAATTTATTGAAATTAAATGACATTGGAGAGTTTATATTGAATTATTATATAATTATATTTGATATAAATATTGATTTAAATATTAATTACATGAATATGATTCATGTTTAAAATTAGGTATGTGATTAATTTAATTTTTATTATTAAATTACTATTTAATTAATTAAAAAATTTTAATTAATTAAATCAAAATTAATTTTCATTTTTATTTCAATTTCAGAAATTGAAATATTGGTTTTGATTTTAATTAATTAATTTTTAATTAATTAAAATTAAAGATTGAAAATGGAAATTGAAATTTTGAAAATTTGTAGTGGACTTTTCAACATTTTGGTGAAATAAGAAGGTGTTTCTCCTAAATTCACACACATTGCCCATTACTTCCATGCATTTGAAGTGGCATCAGCTGTTCTCTTGAGTGCCTGCATGAAAAATAATGATAAAACCCTTCAATTTTGAGATCGAAAGAATTTCAAGGCTGAAAATTAGTTTTTACAGAAACGGTTTTCCCTCTCTTCAAACCCACACCAAAACCTTCACAAATTCAACCCAATTGTGAGTTTCACCACTTAAATTCAAGGCTAAGAATAGTAGAGAAGATCTCTTGGTGGTCACGACTTTAATGGAAGAAGATTGCAGCTCAAATTCATGTTTGTAGAGGATCTTCAAAGGTATGCGTTGAAACCCTCTCAATACCCTATGAACATGCCTATTTTGATGTCAAAATTAAGAAATTAGAATACTTATTTTGATGTCAAAATTAAGAAATTAGAATGCTTAATGAACATGCTTATTTTGATGTCAAAATTAAGAAATTAGAATGCTTAATTATCTTATTTTCTTCTGCTGCATCTTTCTGTAAAAGGAATTGAAAATCAAGATTAGGAATGATATAATCTGAAGACTGAAGTCCAAGCTCGACTATGCTATTTCACTCCTATAAATAAATGCCTATCACCCATCTCCCAACTCAATTCAATTCATTCCAATGACTTGTCATAAAATTAACTTTTGATTTCTAAATATATTTTCATATTAAATTTAAATTTGAAAATGGATTGCTATATTTAATTTAGATATGAAACGTTTTCCTATTCAATTTAGATATGAAACATTTTTGTATTTAATTAATATCTAAAACATTTTTGTATTTAACTAAGATCTGAAACGTTTTTATATTTAATTAAGACCTGAAATATTTTCTACATTTAATTTAGAAAAAGCTTTAGTTGGATTCTTATAAAAAAAAACCATGGTTGTTTTAGCCCTCAAGGTGAGATTTGAGTTTGACATGATATTCCTCTCTATTAGAAATGATTTAATTCTTAGCCAAGTTTTCACCGGCTATTTAGCATGCACTGATTTTGCTTTCAAGGAAGTGGTATATCCATGGCACAATGGTGGATGTTTGAATCCTACAATTTAAAAGCAAAATTCAATTTCTACCAAATGTCGATAAACAACGAATTGTGAAGGAGTTGGCATCTTGATATTCAATTAATGGAAAATTGAGAAGACGAATCTGAACGAGGTGAACGGCGATGAGTGGCGGAGATCTCGACGGAACTGAGATATTGCAATTGGATCTAAACTATGGTGAGCGGTAGATTTTATACCTTGGAAGATCGATCAGGAAGAGAAGATCGATCGATAGATCTGGTGCCAGCGGTGGAAGACCAGCGGCAGGTCTGGTCTATAGAGGCAGTAGAAAAACGACAGATCAGGTCAAATCTTATTTATTTATTTTTGGCTGAAGCCAACTCGACGAATCTCCACTTTCAATTTATAATGAAATCAGTTTACGAGATGAAGCCAATGTTCTGCAATTACAGAAGAACCAGTCGCTATGTTGCTTGGAAATGTTGTCCATCGATCAAGAAGCTATCGTTGGGTGATTTTAATATCATTCTCGCGGATATATTCTGATGCAAAATGAATTAGGCCCAACATCACGTCTAAAATGGTTTCATTGACCAAGACCTTAGAAGAAGCAATTGGCAGTCGTCTGGTATGTACACTTTAAATCCACTTTACTCTAATTTAAAACATCAACATCAAGTGTTGTTTGATGGAAGACATCAAGGTCTAGACTTAGAATTTGATTTTGTGTTGTTGCCTAAAGTAAGGGTTGATCTAAAATTAGGAGAGAAGTAATATTTAATAAGATTGAAAAAGGTTAAATATCTCAAAGTAAAATAAGTTCTAGATTTGTTCATCTATTTCTGGAAGAAATCGTGAGAGATATTATATTCAATATCTAAAGATTTGCCAATATGGTTCATTGATTCAAATCTTATGTCTGCAACGTAAATAATTTCAAATCAAGTTGAAAAATAGAAGTTGATTGTGCATTCTCAAAAGTATGTCATGATATGATCTATAGTTGAACTCTGTCAGATTGGCTGTGTGTCCTAGTGAAGAGGAGCTAGCCTAGACAAGAGTTTGACAAATGAATTACTATTTGAGGGGAGACTTGGTGATCCTTTGTTCGAGGGGAGAAATGTTGGAAATGCGACCAAAGTATCACATTGGTTAGAAAAGGAGATCATAATCACATTTAGTAAATAAGGAGATGACCATGGATAATATATAATTTCAATTTATTAAAAGTCCGCATGTCTAGGATCTTGAAAAGATAAAAGTAAGATTGATGATTTATTGTTGTTATGTGATTTAGCATGAAGAAACATTATGATTTAAACATGGATATAGTAGAATTTTTTAAAGGAAATAAACCACTTAAGTTTAAATGGATCTTCAAATATTTTGATGCATATTCTTATATGACTAAAATATTTGAAATATCTATTATAAAGCTCTGATAGTATTTATATAATACATGACATGGATATAAGGAAGTCATTTACTCAAGTTATTTGAGCTAATTATGTGAATATTTGTAAATATCCTTTGATACATGTATTTATGCAAATTTATTTGAGCTAATGGTGTGATATACCGATCTTTGGTACAAACATAGACGTAAGTAATGATACTAAGTTCTTTATATCCTCACAATTTGAAATGTAAGATTTAGAAGGTGATGTGATACTTAGTGTTAAGATAAAGCAAACAAAAAATGGTTTTTCTTTATATTAATCACACATTGAAAAATGCTCCTGTAAGAATACCTTATGATACTAGTATGGGTCCTAAGAAAAATAAGGAAGATGTGTGTTTTGATCTGAATATGCAAAAATTATAAGAAGTGTTATGTTTTTTTACGAACCATACTAAACCTATTATTGTATATGTTCTGAGAAGATGAATAGATATACGCATAATCCTGATAAAGATCATTTAATTGCTCTTCATGTTGTGATTGCATATTTTGTTAGAATGGTAGTGTATGCAAATTGAGTAACATAGAATGATGAAGTAAGCTTTACTAGAGGATATGTGTTCTTATTAGGTAGAGAAGCTACTCCATGGAAGCGTGAATTTATTGCTCTGAAATTAGTAGGACATTAATTTGAGTGGCTTAAAAGCCAACTGGGAGATGCACCATTGTGGGGGACATTAATATGAGTGGCTTAAAAACCTATGTGGAGATGTACCAGACATTAGTATGAGTGGCTTAAAAGCCAACTAGGAGATGGACCATTGTGGGGGACATCAGTATGAGTGGCTTAGAAGCCTACTGAAAGATGTACCATTATGGGAGGGCATTGTACCTATCTATTTGCATTGTGTACCATTCTTTTAGGCATGGAGCTGTGAACAAATTATGAAAGTAGGATTATTTCATTGTAAAGTTTGAGAGGAATTTTGAAGATCCTCTCACTAAAGACATAACAAGGAGAGTAATTCTAGAATTTTTAACAAGTATGAGACTCTAACCATTATAGTGGTCCATAGCCCTTTATCTAAGTTGTCTATTGTGATAGACTTGATGGTCCATGGCCCTTTATCTAGATCGTCTAGGTCGTCTATTGCGATAGACTTGGTGATCCATAGCTTTTCATTTGGGTGGTCCTAGTACGGACTTGATGGACAAAACTAAAATATTTAAAAATTTCATAGCCCTTCCTTTAGGTGGTCCTAGCATGGACTTGATGGATAATGATAAAATTTTCATAGCTCAATTTTTGAATGGTTTGTCTTTGACAGGCTTGATGGAGTTGGTCTCCTGGTATGGATTATATATGTCATAGCTCAGTTTTGAGCGGTCTATTGCGATAGACTTGATGAAGCAATTAATGTGATTGTGAAGGTATGACCGCCTACTATGGAAAAGTTTAAGGGTATTTTTCTGAGCTTTCACGTTGATTTGAGGTTCTATGAGCATGGCCTTAAATAACACGCTCTTATCACGGAATCGATGGGAATTAAAGGAGTAAAACATGATGTGTGGGTCTCGACCATAGTTATTGAAAATTCAAGAGGTAACTCACTCTCTCTAATGAACTTGTTGCTCTACTTCACTATGCATTAGTTCAAATCGAAAGATGTTGAGGTTTAAGTTTATTCTCTTATATTTGCTCATATAAATTATTTATTGTTTTTTATTCTCAATCATTCGTGAAGGATTGATAGGAATGACTAGTTAATTAGTCACTTGCTGGAATGACTTGTCATAAAATTAGCCAAAGATTTCTAGATGTATTTTCATATTTAATTTAAATTTGAAAACGGTTTTCTGTATTTAATTTAGATACAAATTTTTTTCCCTATTTAATTTAGATATGAAATGTTTTTGTATTTAATTAAGATCTGAAACGATTTCTTACATTTAATTTAGAAAAATGTTTTTCTTGGATTCTTATAAAAAGAACCATGGTTGTTTTAGTCTTCAAGGGTGAGATTTGAGTTCGGCATGATATTTCTCTTTATTAAAAATGATTTAATTTTGAACAAAGTTTTCATTCAATTTTAATCCTTCTACGATGAGTACACATTCGAGAAGGGTGTTGTGTTATCTTTACAAAGCAACCGACTTTTGGTGATTTAGCACTGAGTTCATGCCGATTTTGCTTTCAAGACAATGGTATATCCACGGCACAAGGGTCAACATTTGAATCCTATAAGTTTCTTCCAAAAATAAAACACCATGCTTGCATGAAGAAATGCTAAATTAATTTTACTCCAAAAATTAATTTCCATTATATGCCATCACTTATAAGGAAAGACACCAAAAATAATTAATTCTCTTTCCTTATCTACATACCTCGAGAAGAAGACCTTCCACTGCTGAAAAGAAAGAACAGCCCATGACTGAAACTGTCATTTCCATATCTATGTTGGAGGTTGCGAATATTATAATAGAGTTTTCACAATTTGTTACTCATATTTAACCAGAAAAAATTAAACAAAGCCCACAAAAGAAAGAAACCAGTTTTGATGCCGACACCGATGACTAGGACAAAGAAACATAGGAAACAATGGAAGAAGAAGGCAAAATAGAGTAAATATTTGACGATTCTCGAGATGTCGGTGGCGATGAGAGATCTGATTGTGGAGATAGGTGGGTATGAAATTAGACTTGTGATTCAAAAATAACTTCAAGATATTGATCTAAATAAGAACCATGGGTACTTTTCTCTGCAGATAAAGAAATTGTTGTTTGATTTTGCAACAGAGGATGAGAGAAAATTGTTGAGCGAAGTGGAAAACCAAAACAAGAAAAGATGAGGGTGGTGATTTTAGATGTTGTTCTTGAAGAAAGAATGATTTGTTTGAAGAAGTGGAAGATTGGAAGTGGAGATGTATATTGTTTGACTACTAAATGGAATTTGTTGGGGAGGAAATAGGATTGAAAAGTGGAGAACATATTAACCTTTGGAGCTTCACAAAAGATGATGAATTTGAGGCTTATTGTCTTTGCTTCGTGTGACAATTTATATGATCAGGAAAGATTATGGACTAAATAAGCTAGTACGTTACTAATTTATCATAGGAAAGATTTTGGACTAAAATTGATGATCAGGACTTAGTAGGGATCAAAATAAACATTTTTTTAATAGTTTAGGGACTAAAAGCAAATATGTTTGAAAGTTTAGAGACCAAAATAGAACGAGATTCAAAGTTTAGGGACCAAAATAGATAAAAACTTAAATGTATTCTTGTTACTTACTTTTCTGAAATATTTTATGGCTTTTTTTTTTTTTTTTTTGAGTTTTTGGGAAATTATGAATTTCATCCTTTTATATAAGGTTGTCAATTTTAGCTCTAATTAACTTTGTTAAAAATACCATTTGATCTCAAACATTGATGATAATAACAATTTAGTTTCTATACTTTCAAATTTATAACAATTTAATCTCTAAAATTTCATAAATATCAATTTTGTCATTTTAGATTAGGATTTGTAACAATTTAGTTTCGGTCTTCAAAAACTAAGATTAATGAAATTTCTTACCTATTTAGATTGATAAACTAATTAAGGGTCAAGTTTTGTTCATAAATTATAAATACAGGTCTGCTTGGCAACTAATTTATTTTTTTGTTTTCTATTTTATTTCTTGGTTTTTTTAAAAACAAGTTTGTTTGGTAATTAATTGAATTTTTTGTTTTTACAATTTAAAAAATGGTTTGGAAATTGTGAAGTAATTATGAAAGCGAAAAAAAATAAAAAGAAGTCTTTAATTTATAGGATATTTGTAATACATAGTAGAATAAGAGAAAAAATCTAAAAATATATTACATCTTTAAAATATTTGCAAATTGGATGAGTTAACTAGTCAATCTTTGAATTTCTTTTTAATTTCTAATTTTGCTCTCCATTATCTTATTTGATGTACACCTTCTCTTTGTTTAATCTTTTTATTTTCTTTCTTTTCTTCATCAGTATTTGCTTCTTCACTTTCTTTTATTTTATTTTATTCTTTTCTTTATCCGATCTTTGCTTCTTTCCTTTATTTTTTTTAGTTTCTTTCATTTTCTTCTTTTTTCCTTTCATTTTCTTTCCTTTATTTTTTATTTTCTTTCATATCCTTTATTTTTTTATTTTTTGATTAGGAAATTAAAAAATATTCAAAAATTGACTAGTCAACTCATTCATATTTGCAAATATTTTAAAGATGTAATATATTTTTAGATTTTTTTTCTTATTCTACTATGTATTATAAATATCCTATAAATTAAAGATTTCCCTTTTTTTTCGCTTTCATAATTACTTCACAATTTCCAAACCATTTTTTAAATTGTAAAAACAAAAAATTCAATTACTTACCAAACAAACTTGTTTTTTTAAAAAAACCAAGAATAAAAATAGAAAACAAAAAAATAAATTGGTTGCCAAGCAGACTCGTATTTAAAATTTATGAACAAAACTTGACCCTTAATTAGTTTATCAATCTAAATGGGTAAGAAATTTCATTAATCTTAGTTTTTTTAAGATAGAAAATAAATTGTTACAAATCCTAATCTAAAATGACAAGATTTATATTTATTAAAGTTTAGAGACTAAATTGTTATAAATTTGAAAGTATAAAAACTAAATTGTTATTATCATTAAAGTTTGAGATCAAATGATATTTTTAACAAAGTTAATTAGAGCTAAAATTGGCAATCTTATAGATAAAGGATGAAATTCAAAATTTACCAGAAAGACACAAAAAAAAAAAAAAGAGAGAGAGAGAAAGAAAGAAAGTCATAAAATATTTTAGAAAAGGAAGTAACAAGAATTTGCCAATTTGTGACTGAACAATTTGTGAAATGAAGAAGATAGGAACATCAATGAATGCATTTAAATTTTTGCCTCACATATCTGTTTTGGTCCCTAAACTATTAAAAAAATATTTATTTTGGTCTCTACGGCTAAGTCTTGATAATGTGTTTTAGTCCTAATCTTTCCTATCTTACATCAAAATACGTAATAAATTAGCAACGAACTAACTTCACCATTGCGAAGCAAAGACGATAAACCTCAAATTCATCATCTTTTCTAAAGTTCCAAAGTTGAATATGTTCTCCACTTTTCAGTCCCATTTCCTCCACCAACGAATTTCACTGTGTCGTCAAACAGTACACATCTCCACTTCCAATCTTCCACTTCTTCAAACAAATCATTCTTTCTTCAAGAACATCATCTAAAATCACCACGTTTATCTCTTTCTTGTTTTGGTTTTCCACTTCACTCAACATCTTCCTCTCTTCCAATGTTGCAAAATCAAATAACAGTTTCTTTATCGGTAGGGATAAACGTCCTTGGTTCTTGTTTAAATCAGTATCTTGAAGTTGTTTCTGAATCACCAGTCTAATTTCATACCCACCCATCTCCACGATACGATCTCTGAGTGTTGCCGACATCTCAGGAATCGTCAGATACTTACGCTGTTTTGCCTTATTCTTCCTCTGTTTCCTATGTTTCTTAGTCCTAGTCATTGGTGTTGGCGTCGAAGCTGGCTTCTTTCTTTTGTGGGTTTTGTTAACTTTTTTCGGTTCAATACGAGTAATAGTTTGTGAAAACTCCATTAGAATATCTGCAACCTCCAATATAGACAGGGGAATGACAGTTTCATTCTTGGGTTGTTCTTTCTTTTTGGCTCTGGATGATCTTCTTCTTCGAGGTATGTAGATTTGTTTTAAATTTGGAAGATCTAGATGCATTATTGTCGTTATTTCTTGCACACAAAAAAACTAGAAATCGAAACGGAGTGAATTGAACTGAATAGGAGATGAATGATGGGCATTTATTTATAGGAGTGAATTGAACTGAGTAGGAGATGAGTCGTACTAATCTCAATCTCCAGATATGTCAGGAAACTAAAGGAATTTAATTTCTAACCTTGATTTTCAATTTCTTTTATGATTTTCTTTGTTACTTCCATAATTGCATTGAGTTTTTAATGAAATTAGATTTTAATCCAAATATTTATCTATATTCTTGTTTTGAAACAATTATCTTTTTATTTATTTTTGTTCTTTTTTATATCTATCTCTCCATATCTCTTCAGAGTGGGAGAAGAAAAATGATTGGAAATGTATTTTCATTCCCTCTCTATGGTGGTCTTGTTGATGTTTCAAGCTTAATCGTGAAGTATTACTGCTGAATTTATGGATTAAGTCTTCAAAGGTAATGTTTGCTTCAAACCCTCTATGAATTTCTCTTGAATAGCATGTTTAAAACTCAAATCAAGAGTAGTTAGAGTGCTTATTGATTCTGATTTCTTCCGTTGCTTGTTAGATTACTCTTTCAATTGGTATCAGAGCATGGTATAAGCACTCAATTATCGTTAATTTTGAGTTTGGTGGGTGAATTTCTATGCATGTTTGAATCTGTGACTGATATGGTTTAAATTCAATTTTGGCATTGGAATTCTCTTTGATTTCCAAGCTAATTTTGTAATTGGCTCTTGTTTGATGAGCTTATATGTGTGCTCTAGAGTCTGTAATTTATTTGAAGTCATTAGAGTTCAAAATAGGATGTAATTTGAAGATTGAAGCAAACACGTTCGAGCAGAAAACTGGAGCTGAGCCTTCTGCCCAATAGCGTCACGACGTTGTTCATCGAGCATTGCAACGCCACGGGCTCGCTGATGAACAGCGTTGCAACGCTGGGATGCAGCGTCACGACGCTGTTCAGCCCAAGGGTTTTTGCTTTGCGTGCTGCCTGGCTGGTTCTTGGGTTGAAGAAACTGGCTTAACCGGTTCTCCTCGAAACTAGTCCGGTTCAACTTCCTTTGGTGCCTTGGTGGTCTAGTTCAGCAGGTTCGGGTTTGGTTTAGGTCGGTTCAAGCGATTCTTCCTCAAATTGAAGTTGTTCTTGAGTCATTATTGTAATAATTTAGCTTATTTGTTTGTTTAGAATGCCAAAGTTGAACCATATTAATGTTATTTAATTATTTTATGCATTTGATGTGTATTATTTTTTAATTAAACATTTTTGTGCATGAAGTATGCCATTTTAGATTTAAAATCCCACCATAGGTAAACATGCTACATGCATTATTGTATGTTATAATTAGTTATAATATATGTTATAATTAGTCACAACATTTGTAACTATTCTACAAAGCAGCCGCATCCGTAGCGTTACCAGGATAAGGCTTCCCTCCTATATCCATATACTACAAACCATTTTGGTTATCACTTAAGACATGATCCACCTGTATGTCTCCACATACATGCTTAAGTTACAAATGAAAACTAAGGATCTTGTTTATTGGTTTGTGGTAAAGCAATTAAAACATCCAATGTTCCATAGATAAAAGTGAAGAAAATATCATATATTATTACATCACAAGCATTTGTTCAAAACTGTGTTTACAAACTACAGGACCTAACGTGAGTTTAGTGCATCATTCCCAACAACTCCAAGTTCTTAAAATAGTTGTGGAAAGTTTCACCATGCATCGAAAAGTCATCCATAAAAACCTTGATCGTTTTCTCCACTAAATCAGAAAATATCACCATCATTGTCACACCCCGCCCCAGATCACCCTCTTAGCCTAGAGAAGGGCGTGACTACAGCAGTTATCAACCCTTAGGATGACACTTACTGCCTAAAAACTCTTGTGGAATAACTCTGATACCAAATACAAATTATATGCAACGGGACGGCTGTAGGCCCACAATTTATTAACTTAGAAACTTAATATGTTTAGAGTATTTACAACATTAGAATTACAAGTCCCAAAACCTACAAACCCTAGTCCCTATATGAACAATAGTAACATATGTACAATATTAACAGTAACCACCTAGCAAACGGTTACAAGTCTTTTCATCCTTTAATGGCAGAACAAATACTGAGTTTTCTTCAGAGGATTTGACCGCTTCCTATGGGGGGGGGGAGGAAACAAAAACATTTAAAAATGGGGTGAGCTTACGCCTAGTGAGTGACCGAGAAAATATAGTAAATTCTCATGCATAATTTTAGAAAATAGTTTTTATCTGAAATATAATTTAATGCAGCATAAACAATTTCCAAGCGTAATGTATATAAAACTGTTTTAAACATAAAATAATAAAATCATTTCTCAAATCAAAGTACTTTATAACTGGTAAAATAATCCCAACACCAACTGCTAGTCCAGAGAGAACCCTTTTGCTCAATCTCTGACTTTATTCACCTATGGCCACATTAGGTACTACTGCTTAGATACTTTCTCCTTGTACTTCAGTTCGAGTACTGGGATACCTTCTCCAACGTACTTCAGTATCTTGTTGGCTTGGTACCTTCTCAAACGTACTTCAGTACCAATAGATACCTTCTTCTTGTACTTCGGTATCTAGTTGGGTGGATGCCTTCTCCTTATACTTCGGCATCGCATTTTACCAAAATTATTTATAAACAACTTTTCTCTTTAAAGCATGTACAGTATAACACATATACAACATGGCTTTAAAGATGGTAACGCATGCTGGATAAAATCAACATATGTAAATAGGTTTTCAACAATAGGCATGCGTTCACAATACAATTCAGATCTTGCTTGGAAACCACTTTATAAAACTAGTAGGCATGAGAATTATTTTTGCAAACATGCTTTTTGTAAAATGTTTGTAATCAAAACAGTTTAAAAACGTTTTAGTTCGAAAACATTTTAGCCACTCACCTCGAATTCTTAGGAACTTTTCACTCTAGTAGCTCCTCGGGTCCCTTTTTCATCCCTAGAATCCAGATTCAAATTACAACTTAGATTACTCATAGTTTCAAACCTTATTTAGAAATACTTCCTTCTACAAACTTATTCTAAAATGTCTTAGGAATCTTACCCTAAACTTTCAGCTCAGAATTCCTCATGATTTGGCCGAAATCTCAAAATCTTCAAGACTGGCCCAGACTGATTCGACAGTCTGACCCTTCTGCATTCTTCTCAACCTCCAGCCCAGTTCCTTTGAGCCTTTTCCTTCAGCAGCCCTACTCTGAAAGCTAGACATCCATAGCTTTCAGATGGCTTTAGAATTACTTAAAACGCACAAGTAGATTGGATGATCTCCCCGTCCAAAATTGACATATTCCTCTGAACCCTCACTGCCCTCTACTTTCTCTACGAAATTTATGATTTTTGTGTGATTTGAAAATGAAATCCCAACTCCTATTTATCGGCATTCAAATTGCTCGTGGTATCGACAGCACCTACTTGGCTGCATGGCCAAATGTTTAATCCTCCCTTTATCAACGTAAGCTGACTTCACCTTGGTTCAATGTGTTCTTCCCAAACGCATCCAACACAATTTCTTAGGGTTTAAGAATTTCTCTTAATCGGACACCTAGATTTTAATTGACGTTTGCCCTTACGTCTTCAAGTGTTGTTTGTATTCAAATTAGGGTTTTTAAATGAATAATCCACCCCAACGCGTCCAAATACATCGCCTAGAAGCTTACTCGACCGTTCAATGCATAGGCGAGGCGTGGGCGTGACGTTCGAATGCAGCACCAGACAAGGCGTGGCTGACGCACGGCCTGCTCTCGCTCTCTCCACTCTCACGCTCTCCCACTTTCTCACTCAAAATCTCGCTCTCTTTACTCTCGCTCTCTCCAACTTTCTCGCTCTCTCCCACTTTCTCACTCAAACTGCTCTCTTCAATCTCACTTTCTCCCACTTTCTAGCTCAAACTGCTCTCTCCAATCTCGCTCTCTCCCATTCTCTCGCTGGTCTTGCTCTCTTCAATCTCGCTCTCTCCCAGTTTCTCTCCAACTTTCTCTCCAATCTCGCTCTCTCCCGTTTTCTCTCCAAATTTTCTCTCCACTCTCGCTCTCTCCAACTTTCTAGCTCAAAATCTTGCTTTCAATGATCTCGCTGATCTCACTCTAACAATCTCGCTCTTAGCTACTGCGAACATTGTTTGTCTTCGTGCAATTCCTACACAGTTGTGCCACTAGTCTCTTGCCTTCCAGTGCTTTATGCACAACACGCATTTCACATAAATTTTCCATACTTAGCCAATTTTTTCCAAATTTCCCAAACTCAATGTCCATATTTTTCTTTTCAAATCCCCATTCTTTCTTCACCATTCCATAGTAACTTTCTCATCAACCTACTTATTATACAAATTTCATCATAATTTTACCAATTAAAACTCAACTTAATTTATTCAAGGAAAATCTACTTAACACTTAGAAATTTCCTTCCCCTTAACTTAGGATTTAACTTTCACTTAGTTAATTCCTTTTATCACTTGCTTAAGTAAGGAAAATAGAAATCCGGGTTTCACATTTACTTCCCCCTTAAGAAAATTTCGTCCTCGAAATTTACTCGAACTAACTCTGGTTTAAGGTTTCACAACAACCACTATTGTAACTTTTCGTAGTCTTGTTTATTACCACGCTTCTACTGCGCTACTTTGATATCAATTCCTTAGTTTTTCAATGATACCTCTCCTAGCTATCTCTAAGCTAGATGTTGAACCAAACTATCTACCACATAAACATTTGTATCTCAAATACTAAATGAGAATAACTTAAATTCACACTTACCTTCCTGGGTAGATTTTTAGGTATGCATATTCTACCCTCCTTTAGTAGCACTTGATCAGCTATTAATTGATAGCCCATCCTCAATTCTTTATCTACTTCTTCAGCTAACTTCTGAAGATCAGAATCCTTTAACTGCTCACGTAGAATATTTTCTACGAGCGTAGGACGTACTTGAAATGAAGCTAGTAACCCTCCTGTTTGACCGATTGATAATACTGCCCTAGCATTATACAACTTATGAATCAATGTACCCTTCACTAAATTAACACTAGCTTTAGTTGATATAGTTTTCCGACTTAAAGCATCAGCTACCACATTTGCTTTATCTGGGTGATAGTCAATTGTACAGTCATAGTCTTTGATCAACTCGAGCCATCTTCTCTGTCTCAAGTTTAGTTCTTTCTGATCAAAGATATGCTTTAGGCTCTTATGATCCGTAAATATATGACAACGCTCACCAACCAGGTAATGTCTCCATACTTCAGAGCTAACACAATTGCTGCTAATTCTAAGTCGTGTGTAGGGTAGTTACATTCATGCTTCTTTAACTGTCGCGAAGCATAGGCTACTACTTTTCCCTCCTGCATCAGCACACATCCTAATCCTTGTCGGGATACATCACAATAAACTTCGAACCCCTTACCTGGTGTAGGTAGAGTTAATACTGGTGCTGATACTAACCTTTGTTTCAGCACTTGGAAACTATGCTCGCATTCTGGAGACCATTCAAACTTCGCATCTTTTCTGGTCAGGTTTGTCAATGGAAGGGCTATTTTAGAGAAACCCTCCACGGATCTCCTATAATAACTTGCTAAACCCAGAAAACTGCGTACTTTGGTTACATTCAGGGGTCATTCTCAATTAACTACTGCTTCTATCTTTTGGGAATCAACACTAACTTCGTCAGCTGAAACTATATGCCCAAGAAATATGACTTGATTTAAGAAAAAATCACACTTACTAAATGTGGGATATAACTTCTTTTCTCTTAAAGTATGTAATACCATCCTTAGATGTTCTTTGTGTTTTTCTGCAGTACTGGAATACACTAGTATGTCATCTATGAATACTATCACAAACTGATCCAGATAAGAATGGAATATCCTATTCATCAAGTCCATAAATACCGCCGGAAAATTAGGAAAACAAATTTTCTTTTATCTCACGGTTACCATGAACCACCAATAACCTCCCACTCAATTGGTTATTAGAGAAAAAGATTTAATTATCTAATAATTAGTATTATTATAAATATAAATGATAACCAACTTATCATACTATATTTATAAACCATAATTCTTTTTCTATTCCATGACACTTACTGTAAATCTCATTTACATTAATTCTCCACTAGATGTATCTCATACATCATACCAATCATATCTCATATAATAAAAAATACCTCTTGCCAATTTGAACATTTCAAATCAACACCAAGAATTGATCCTCAACAGAATCCATTGAGCTATCAAGGGGACCTTATGGACTTGTAGCTCGAAGCTCCAATAGTACATGAATAACTGACTAAACTCTTTAGTCACGAGATCCACAACTGTCAGGCACTAAAGACCAACAACTGAACTCTCCTTACCACATATATATTATGTGTCCATTTTAACCAATCAAAAGTGCGATAACCCTTCACAGATCGC
Source organism: Benincasa hispida (assembly GCF_027475165.1). Lineage (NCBI taxonomy): Eukaryota > Viridiplantae > Streptophyta > Magnoliopsida > Cucurbitales > Cucurbitaceae > Benincasa > Benincasa hispida. The sequence goes on from NW_028327116.1 coordinate 22,750, forward strand.
TCGTAAGTACACCTGGGCCAATAACCATTATGCCCCTGTAGTTACATCTAACTTCTTAAGTACCAGTGATCCCTCTAATGAACATAAGTCATAGTTCTACTATGACTGAGTCCTCTCTTCCAAAGAGAAGTTGTGGCCTCTATGTTCAAGCCCCGGAATCAGCTCTTAAGGGAAAAATCTCTCTACTTATCCCTATTTTGGGAAAGGAGTGAATTACATCTTGTGGATTGAGTTCCTAGCTCCTAGATCAGACAAGTCCCTAAAAGGTAGGCATGTTGAGTTGGCAATCTGGCCACTCTCACCCATACTAATCAAAGGACCGCCCTTAAAGGCAGGAGTTCTAAAAAAATTCAGGATTAAGGTCATGTGACCTATGGTCGTTTAGGTGAGATGTAAGTCTCTAGTATCAACGACGTTATATAAGAGTTTAATCATCTCGTGGTCCGGGTCTTATACAAACTCTTTTTATAGGACACCCCCGCTCGCACGTCTCCACATGAATGCCCAGGATCTACCATCTGTAGTAGTTTACAACAATTGCAAACCTCTACAAAGTGGGTTGTATCCGTAGTGTCACAAGGATCAGGTATCCCACCTTAATCCTTATACTACAGACCATTTTAGGTTATCACTTAAGGCATGATCCACTTGTATATCACATATACATGCTTAAGTTCACATAAGATAACCAAAGAGTTTTGTTTATTGGATATGAGTAAATGTGAGAATTAAATAACAATTATTTTATTCATCAAACAATGTGTATCTTTACAAAACAACGAGACTCCGGGAAAATTAGGACACCAAAGCCCACACATTTACGCTTAAGATCACTCCGGTAGCACATGGTTGAATGTGTATGCTAGGATTTGTAGTCTACTCTTGGGTCTTAGGATGCATGTTTGATCTAGGTTCAAGAATAAATCGGTTGATTGAGTTAGGGCTTCCCATTAATTAATCAACACAATGGAATCCTAAAGCTTAATGCATATGTGCTTAGTCTTAATTGATCGCTATTGAACCTAATTAGGATTTAATGAATGTAGTTTAATTAGGACACTTTCTTGGTTCAGTCCTAGCTAGTTGTTCGCCTTTGTAGAGGCTAGCTTGGTCGTGTCAAGTGAGTGTTGTGTAGGCATAAATCGATTGTATGTCCAATTAATGGATTTTGATGATTGAAATTACATAGGATCTTTTTTGCTCTCGAAACTAGATAATTTCTATCCTTAGTTTACATTTATTCGCTTTTATTTCAATTTCTTACACGTTTATCTCTTTCACACCAAACCCCCCTATTTACCACTCTAATAGGAAATTGGCTTAACGAAACAAGTCGTGCTTCCCTGCGAATCAACCCGGACTTATCACTATTCTTACATCTTTGTAGTGATAAAGTAGTTTGGTGTCATTATAAAATTTCTTTTGATTTGTGGCACTTTTCTGGAATTAAACGACACCACAAAAGAGCCTCTATCACCTAACAATAACACTTCATCAATCCATATTCATCTTTCCTTTTCATTCATCTTGACTTTGTTTTAAAAAAAGGAGGAAAAAAAAAGACCAAACCAACCGGCTCGATCAACAATCCAACGAATTTTACACACTTTTTTGGTCGATTTTCGATGCCGATTTTATCCCAAAACCGACATCGATCAACTGATATTCACCCTTAAGTGCCATAGGAGCACGTGAACGTGGTTTTCCTCTAATCCTCGAGCACTATCATGATCTGGTTGTTCCTCGAATACCCGTCAAGGAAACAATAGTACTCTTTACCAGTTAACCAATCTAACATTTGATCTATCAAAAGCAACAAAAAGTGATCATTCTTCGTGGCCTTGTTAAGCTTGTGGTAGTCCATGCAGACTCACCATCCTGTTACCATTTGTATCGGGATGAGCTTGGTTTTTTCATTTACCACTATGGTCATTCAGCCTTTTTTCGATATGCACTGTACTAGATTAACCCATCATAGTCGGAAATGGGATAAATCACTCCGATGTTTAGCCACTTGATGATTTCTTTGCGGAAAACTTCTTTCATGTTTGGATTTAACCGCCTTTGACTCTCAATTGAATTCCTTGCTTCTTCTTCTAGGTTAATTGGATGCATATAAAATGAAGGAAGGATTCCTCTAATGTAAACTATTGTCCAGCCAATCGCTTGCTTATGCTTACTTAGAATTTTCAGCAACAATTTTTCATCTTGTTCTGTTAGCTCAACAACAATGATTACTAGCAATGTGTTATCTTGACCTAGATATGCATATTTTAAATGTGTCGACAGTGGCTTCAAGTCAATCCTTGGTGGTTCAATTACCAACGGTTTGAGTGTTTTTTATATTTCACGGTCTACTACTAGACATGCTATTCCTACTACTAGAGCAACCTGCTATATTGTTTCTTCAATCTCCTCTTATACTTCTTCCAACTCCTCTCAATGTCTAACGTCCTGCACATTTGAAAACAAAGCATCAATAGAATCAATGAAAGAACACTCATCCAAATCTCCTAGAAATTTTAGTGCACTTGACACATTAAACGAAATCTTTTGGTCATTGACTCGCATAGTCAATTCTCCCTTTTACACATCAATAACTCTCCCAATTACCTGATTCACAGTCTAAATTTATAAAGTCCATAGGAAACGCGAACTTGTCTACTTTTACTAAAACATTCTCAATCTTTCCCACTGGCTTAATGATGGATCTGTCAGCTAACTGCGACATCACCGTGGTTGGCTTCACTCGTCAATGCCAAATAGAGTGAAAATGGAGTAAGGTATCAAATTTATGTTTGCCCCCAGGTCACACAACACTCTACCTAGGCTCTGTCCTCCAATTGAGCAAGGAATAGTGAAGTTCTAAGGGCCTTTCAGCTTAGGAGGAATCTTTCTACTAATCATTATACTATAACATTCAGTTTACGCAAGACTTTTGAATTCCGACAACTTTCGTTTCTTAAAAAAAATATCTTTTAGAAACTTGATATAGTTTGACATTTCTTCCAGATCCTCAACTAAAGGATGTTGATATATAATTGCTTGAGTATATCCAAGAACTTCTTGAACTGCATGTCTTTGTTGGTCTTTTGAAGCTTTAGGGTAAAGGTACAAATGGTTTATATGCTGCTACCTCTTTCTTGTCTGTTGACACCCTTGACATTTCATCTTCTTCATTCTTTTTGCCTTTTCCATCTACTGTCTTTATTTCCACATCTTTTAGAATCGTATCTTCTTTAGACTTGACATTTTTTGTTTCTTTCTTTCTACACTGTACTTGTTTTTCGGTCCTTCATATTCCACTTCTCTTCTTAGTGTAATAACCGTACACTGCTCCTTTCCATTTAGCTTTGGTGCTTCTGTGTTATTGGGTAAGGCTCTGGGCAGTATGTTCTGAATCTCCTTTGCCAACTAGCCCACTTGCACTTCTAAGTTTCTTAGAGCCATACCATTTCTTGTTATATACTCTTTCATTATTTCTACCATGATGGGACTTTTTTTAGTAGGCTTCACAGAAGGTTAGGCTTGAGGCTACTGTCGCGACACTTGTGGGAATCTAGGTGGGTTGCTCTTGTTTGTTACTGCATGTACTTTGTGATGTTGTTAGGCTTTGACCATGCAAAATTTGGGTGCGATCTCCATCCAGGGTTGTAAATAT